>NC_084809.1:8710214-8849796 GCF_963583255.1 Pyrus communis | reverse complement strand
TTATAATGTTATCCGGTACTTCAATTACATAGTTATCAATATGTTTGAAGTTGAATTCCACATTCCAAGTAACTGATGATGGTTATGTTAATAATTTAATGACTAAATTTTTATTTCTTGAACACGTAACCTTTTACCAGTAACCTTATATTATCTTCAAATTACATGAACAACCTTGCATAAATTATTTTACCAATGACTGATCCTAGCATCTCTCGTTTGTTGAATTATTGGTCATGCACTAAACAAAATCAATATTATCTAATTTAAAATATTTTCATTCAATTTTGTATGTACGTTCAAATTGAAAATAGACATTTGGAGAGAAAAAATCTGGTTACAAAAGGTTGGTCCTTTAAAAGATCTATGCTCTGCCTAACTCAAAGGCAGAGGACTCCAAATCCAAGAACTTAGGCCTCGTTTGGTATACAAGATTGAGTTTGAATGAATAAGCCACTATTTAGAAGGTTATCAATCTAGTCCTAGACACGAAACTAGACCGTATATTCATGGAAGCATCCACCAATTCCAATGAACATTCAAAATTATGCAATTTAACATCATAAGTGGAAAGACGATAGCAGCTAATGATATACATGAAACTTGGTATAGGCAGTGAGTGGCAAAGACAAGCAACTACAAAGGCACTCTACTTAGTCTTCCTCATAAAATTAATTGTTATGTTTCTATGGATTTTCACAGGATAAATTATATTCTAATTGCGGATATGAACTTAGAGATGCTAAAAGCTTCAATGTAGATGGAAATTTTTAAGCTTCTGTCCGAGACGCAGTCTTGTCTTTCCTCCCTGCAAGAATCCTGGAAATCTGCAGGCCTCTGCTGAATGCCTGGTTGAAGAGGATACGTGTTTGGAACTCTGATACAAACGGGAACCATGACAAAATGGCTACCGGCATGAAGATTACTAGTCCCATTATGTAATCGTATGCTCTTCCAAGCTCCTTGATTGATTCCCAGAACCCTAGCCCTTTGAACATCGGCCTGCATGCTTGTCCGATCTTGAAAGAAGGAAACAAACAATTGGTTTAGTGAATACAATTAGGAAAAGTTTGGGACATTGCTTCTAAGCATAATTTTGAGACAGGTATTTTCGAAATGAAAAAACTCTCGACGCTTAAACAACATAAAACATTTAACTTACCAGAAGAAGGGCCCAGCCTGTGGGTAGAAAGGCAAGGATTGCAGCAAATAGATCTGAAATAGTAAGGCCGCAAACAACAAATAGGACAGTCATGACTGACATGAAACCAAGAAACAGAAGCGCTTTCAGAATTCTGAACATGAGCTGAAAGTCGGTGCCAAATCTTCGTCTACCCATGGAAACCATCTGATGGAAACATGCAAAATAAGCAACATCAGATATATCATATCATCAGAGAAGCAACATTTTTATCTGTAACCCACTCAAAACCAAGTCCAAACAACCTTCGCATCAAACATACTTACTAGTTATTAATGATTTTTATTTGCATACCTTTAAAACGAGAAGAACAGTTACCATAACCACCCAAGAAAGTCCATAAACCTGCAAAGAAATTGAAAAAAAGTCGTAAAAATTAGGCCTTAAGGCTAAACAACTATTTATAGGCCAACAGGAGAACAACTAGTCAAATATAATAGAACACGAATATTACCAGTAAACTCTTGCTGTGATGAGCTATATCAAGGTGGTAAACAATTCCATATTGGTAAATAAGGAACCGAAGCGCAAGTATTATCTCAAGAATTCTTCCCCGGAAAACTGTGTATTTGAGGTGTTCCTGTTCTTCATCCCACCATGATTCCCAACTTTTGTCAGGTGATATCCCAATACCACCACGGTTTCCCATCCACCTCTTCCACTCTGTCCAATCATCTACAGTTTTCTGCCAGTCAAAGCTGGACGGATTGAATATGAAAGGAGCAAACAACCACGAAGCAACCAGAAACCACAAGGAGAAGGTGATGAACCAAAAAAGATTTGAACTCCTATAAGATTCCCCATAGACTCCATAAACAATCAGCAGAATCAGCAATTCCAACCCTTTCACAAAGTGACTGCGTGAGTAGAGTCTGTAATTCTCGGAAAACTTTGCATGGACGACAACAAAACCACGGCCAGTTGCACGGTATTTAGATCCTC
The DNA here is from genome assembly GCF_963583255.1 of Pyrus communis. Taxonomy (NCBI): domain Eukaryota; kingdom Viridiplantae; phylum Streptophyta; class Magnoliopsida; order Rosales; family Rosaceae; genus Pyrus; species Pyrus communis. Next base: position 8,847,653 of record NC_084809.1, on the reverse strand, counting down.
CGTGTAAGATTGTCCTTCCATAGTAATGGGCTTTTGTTCCAAGTTGGAATGTGAAGAAAACAGAGGCCAACTGCAGCTGCATGATGACAAAATCACCCAAGGCAGTGCGGAACCCTTTCTCTAGGCCAATTTCCATTACCATGGGAAGCACAAGCAACAAGCCCAGTTGAAAGACGGACTGGGTAGCCAAAGCCTCTTCGAAGGCTTTGTTCTCATGTATGGCTGGACTGTCCAGGATCTCGTTCTCTAACCCACTCATAACCATGTACATACGTCCATATAAAAACACATATACAATCAGCACAGTTACCTGAAACAATATAATGTCCGTGTCAAGCTGCAATACATAAGTCAGTTGTAAAATACCACATCCCTTCAAGCAGATAAACACAAAAAGCCAAAGACAACCAAAAGACATCCTCAAAACTCTAATAATGCCCTTCCTATTTATACAATTCTCAGATTCAATCAATTTATTGTGAATATGGCTGGCCGCCTTATCATCTATAACTATTGTACCTGTCATGGACATTGTCAGTAACATATATAATCATCTGAAAAATCTTCTCTCAAACATGAATTAAGCAATGCCAACCTAGTCCTATAGACAAAGGATGGATTAATGAAGTGCAGAGACTGCATTGACATCTGACATGTTGTCTGAGAAATCTACTCAGTATAAACTACTAATGGAACAAAGTAAATCATTAGACAAATGAGATTAGTCTCGCTAGCATACCATACTACTAAAATAGAATCCAATTGTTGTGAAGTAAAAGGACAGCATTCTGAAGAAATCAAACCGACGCCCAAGCCGGTAAACATCACGGCTAAGTGTTTGTTCTCCATTTCCATTTGAAACCTTAGCCTCAAAAAGTGATATTTGGTTCATTCCCACGTCACGCCCCTTGCCTACTTGGATATACTCGTGATGCGTTATAAACCCCCCACGCATAGTTGAATTGTACCCTGAAGGCATCAACACAATTAATCAACTGATATAATACTAAATTAGTGGATGATCGTGTTAAGAATGGAAAATTACCTGCAAATATATCCTCGCTCAAGTTTATTGTTTTTGAAGCTTTGCTTATGCCACCCCTTGTTATGTGGAAGATTCTATCAAATATATCAGGATGACCATAATGGAACCGTACCCTGTCAAGTTGGAATGACATTAGATAGGTACTGGAAAGGTAATAGTAAATAAATAACAAACAATTGAGGATTGGATTACGATTCTGGTGGCTAGAGTTAAATGGATATTCGTCCTCTCACCACGCCCAAACCAAGAAATGAAGTACATAACAGAATTAGAATGTGCCTCAGTCAAATGTAATTTAAGGCTTACCTCAGTGGATTTGCCAAAATTCTTTGGCCAATAGTTACAAAACTGGTCTCTTGATTCGACATGAACCAAGCAAGTGATGAAACACTGTACATTAGGAAGGAAAAGAAAAATAAGCATATAACACTACAATTGCCACTAATCATCCCATTAAGGTCCATAAATTTTGAGCGGATATATTGAAAGGCTTACCTTCCAGTGAAAATATGCTCCCTTAGACCCAATATTGTGGGTTTTCGGTTCCCACGACGATGCTTTAGGAATTCCTCCAACACATTTCTCATTTTGAAAGCTTCTTCAAAGTAATTATCCTGGAAAAAGAGGATGAATAAAGCACAATATAACACCCTTTTTTCCTCTTTCAGGCAATAAGAAGGTAAAATGACCGACTTTGTATATAATTTTTTACATAAAGACACAAGAAGAGCTACCTGATTCATGTCTATTGTCTGCAGGGCTTCTCCGCGAGTAAAGATAATGGCATGGTTTTGATTTTCAGGTTTTCCTTCGCCAATATCTGTAGGAGGACCTGGAAGCTTAATGCGGTATATTTCCTAGCAATGCAAGAAACAGAAGTATTAGTTATCAACTGTTAGCTACATTCGATATGGCTCATATGAGTGCACTAATCTCAATACAGGTAGGACGGGCCAGCTCTTAATTACTCTATTCTATGTGTGGATTCCTGGACACTTGTTTATAGATGAAGCTTGTCAACAACAAAATGGACATCTAATCAAAAGTACTATTACAATATATACATTATACCGCCTAATCCTTCTCTACTTTCACCCAAAAACGATATATACATTATACAACTATGTTGTATAAGAATAAGTTTCTTCCTTTTTTTATATCTGAAACTCTAGCTCTCCATTACATTCTTCTATTTTATTTATTAAGAAAAATATTCCAAAATAAAAACCACAAATTTGAATTAGTAATTATTTTCCCACAATAATAAAAAAATCCAATTCATGCACAGATACATACATTACAGAAAAGAAGATAATTCAATAAAATATTTTATATACTAGAATAACAGAAATTTATTACTCAACAAGAACCAAGATTAACAGAACAATTCACTTTCGCAATAAAGCTGATTCCTTCCACTTTATGCGCATAATATACTTCAATAGAAAAAAAAAAAATTAGTAGCTTTATTTCCCGTTCAAGGCACATACTACTATGCTATGCACTGTTCAGTGAGTATAGAACAAGCAGTCTTTTTCCATACCTCATCCCATTTGTCACCTCCCTTGACTAGAACAGAAAAGTAAGTTTTTTGGGGTCTTCCTTTCACTTGCTCATCGATTGTATCTATGTAAGCAACACGTAGAGATGGATACCTACAAAAAAGTTTATTAAACGATGCCATCAACAATTTAAATAGCAAAGGAATCTACTCATTGTTCATCCTATGGCACTATTGACTCACGTTAGCATCAGCTTCAGGATATTAGTGTAACAACTTTTATCCCGAGCTTCAATGGAGTTTTTCTGAGTACCATAGATCTGACAAGAAACTACATATGTAAACTTCAAATCTGCCAGAGCTTGTGCACGATCTAGAAAAGCCTGCTCAGCCTGCTCATCATTTTCGCTTAATCCTGAGGTTTGGTAGCCTCCCAAAAACTCTGCAACATAACCATATGCCACTTTACTAGCTTTTACAAAATTTTGGAACCAAAATCGGGTAACGTTGCTGTTGAAACACATTATCTGTTACAGAAACCACTAACCACTATCTCCTGCTGTTTCCAGGACACACTGAAGGTCTAAAGCCCTCCTATAGTACATCATCCCTCTCACTAGCAGAAAAATACAGATTAAAAGTATAAGTTAACATATTTAAATGATAATTATACAAGAGACGAATTTACGCATTAATCCAGACCTGTTCTAGAAAGTGTCTGTGCCCTGTAAGATACCCACTGACGGGTTAACTCTGATCTGTCCTTCCCAGGAATCTCATTCTTAGGATCTTCTAGCCGTTCCTGGAAATTTGTCCATTCATCTAATTGGCAATCATAGTTGGTTGGCAAGGGTAAGTTCAAGTCAATTTCAAAAAATGAAAAGAATAATGCAGATATGAGACTGACACGCACCAGGATATATTTTCTGCAGGTAGAACAAAATTGAGATTCCATCCTCATTTTCTTTATTAAGTTCCTCATCAGAATAGATGACATCTTCTTTGTAATAAGGAGTCAGAACACTGAACCATAAATCAGGAAGAATATTGAACTCATTTTAGCAATTATCAGATCCCGAAGCATAAACGAAAATCTTGAAAGAGGAAAGAGACATATATCTTCAACACAAATGTTGGAAGAAAAACCATATTGATCTTTCAACTTCAACCAAGTCTCAAAAACATGTCAAAAGGGGGGCTTTTTTGTTATTTCCTTATTCCATTTGGTTGCCTAATTTTACCATTGACAAACTTAGCGTTTACAATGACAGACCTGAATGAGAGCATGTCACGAACTTTGGGAGCACGTGGCATGTTCATGAATAAGGAGTTTGCAAAGAAGGTGATGCGCCTGCGAGCATCCAAGTTTTGAGGGACATTGATGGCAGACTCCTTGACGGTCAAAAGCAAATGAAGTCTGACTACCTATGTTAACATAAAAGATGGTAAGACCCAAAAATCTTAGATAATCAGTTAATGTCAACAACAAAAGAATGTCTCCCAAGGTTACCTTCTCCCTCCAACTCTTATCTCTGTGGTCAATCTTAAGCTTTTGAAACCTTTGCTCCTTCTTGACATTTTGAGGATCAATTGGATGTGCTGCCTCCAGTATTCTACACAGAGAAGAACAAATTCATAAAAGCACAGGAGATGGAAAGGCCCATTTGGTGGTTATGACAGTTTTTGTTCTGTCACCAGAATGCACTTATTTCTTAAAACTCACTCATGGCCGTTGGTCATAACATCCTGTGTGATAATCTCCATGATATCTTGAAGGACATTGATTATCTGACGCATGGAATTTTCATCATTCTCATCTGCGACTAGCTGCCAACGCACCAACTTAAGTACTCAGAAAGGAAATGTATAATGTCTACATTGTCTAGACTATCAGTTTATTACTGAGAAACTCAGCACTAAAAATTTTAGAAAGGCATCGAAGGAAGTATGTTACCAAGAGCTTTAGAAATTTCTCCAACCGCTCGCTAAGAAATGGCAGCCCACTCATGCGGAAATTAGTCAAAAATATTTTCTGGTCTATACTACTGACTACTTCATAGCATATCCACTTTACAATCCTGTTATGTAAGATGAAACATACTTTATAATAGGGAGGATAAAATTGTGCAAGCCGATTCTGGTTATCTATGACCTTCAAACTGGTATGCTTCTGACTTACATCTTATCTGCTTCATCTTCCAAAAGGTCATTTATAATATCCGTGAGTGTCTGATAGCATTCAATTACCGCTGAGTACATGTAATCATCACTCTCGATCTTTTTAAATAAATCCTCATCCGTCTTCCCCGTAAAATCTTTTGCCATGTCTAATGCTATCGGAATCTTCACATGTGAAAAAAACAATACTAAGAGTTACTGATTGGGTTTGTACATAAAATTAACATATGAAGGCATGTAAAATATATACCTTACTAGCAAGCAAGAAAGGAGGCCACTGGACAACAGACAGATCACTTGACGAATATGGAACAAGCAGCAGATCTCTATCTCTGTACGGTTTATTTTGAATGGATATAATCAGCAACTTGCCAAAACTGCGTTGAAAGGTAAATTAGAGAGCAAGAAGCAGTTAACCTATTGCTGATAAGGTCTTCCCATCGCATTGAAGTTATGAATTGATTCCACACCTGAGAGAAATTAGCAATGTCCCTTCGTTGGCGTTCCTCATTCTGCCAGATCAAAGTGTCTACTTTTAGTCAAAGACATGGAAGAAAAAAGATTTCAAGTCATGTTTTTTTCATTGACAAGAAGTACCAAACAAATTACCTGCATCAGTATGTGGTGTGCAAATCATTTATGTATGGTATGAAATATATGAGGGGCAAAACCAACTTAAATTCCATGTAATATAGAGCAATATGAAAACAGTGATTAAATTAGTACCAACAATGGTCCTTTCTCGTTTGCATCCTCAATTTGTGACGGCATAAGACGATTACAGAAAGCAGAAGGCACAGACTCAAATCTGGACCTCAACATCCCAAGGGTCCGTATCTGAGAGACAAATAGTTATAAAGGGTTCATTGGGAAGAAACCAAGACTAGCTGAGAGCCTGAGACAGATATAGACACGTTAAATGTAAAACAGAGAGAACAATTTTGCCACCAACCTCACCCAAATGGCTGAAGGCTCCATGAATTCCACCAAAGATAGTAGAAAATATTGCATACCATATTTGAGCATCCATAAAATAAACCTATACACCAATAATCATTAAAAAGTGATAATTTACATAAGCATGTACAAGAAATGAAAATTTTATCACATGACAGTTTTCACTCGAACAGAATTTCTTCAGCGGTTCACTTACCAGGACAATTGGAGCCCATATTGCAATAACAACGCCAATATTATGAGTTACTACAGCAGTTCCAAATGTGAATTTGTAGTAAGCACAGGCTACAGCTAAAAACATTTTAAGTAAAAGCGGTATGGCAAAGTTTGAAATATTACCATTTGGAAAGAACTCATGCCATTGATAATTACTTATAGGCATCTTCATTATTATTTTTGTTGGTGCAACAAGTGGCAGTATCTGTTATCGTAATATACAATCAGATTAGTAATAAAAAAAATATGAGTTCAAAGGATCCTGAAAGGAAAAACGCTCTATAGTAACCGAAACATGGCCCTAAAATAAAGTGATCACACCCCAAGAAAGAGAGTAGTTATACCCTATTTCTAGGACCAGGTATACATGAATTCAGCATTTGGGCATCAACTTGTCAACAGGAAGTTAATGAAGTTTGGCATCTATTTACCATGTATACAGTTACGATTCATACAAATGAACACTTAATGTTTCACAACTTGACAGGGTAAAGTTTCCTAGTTTAAAAAGAAAATTATTGTTGTTCATCTCTAGGTGGAATGCATTAGGAGACAAAGGTAGCAGAAAAAATAAGAAGCAACATTAATATAAAATTTGAGTTCTAGAAGTACGAGTTCAGCCTAGTGGAGTTGAGAACTCGAGCTGGCTAAGACTAGAAATCGTGTGATGTTCTTTAAATATGTTGCTTCTGGTTTTCCAGAATAATCTTTTCCACTGGCCAATGAGAACAAGGTCAGGTAACTTAACATTTCATCGTACCTTTCTCAATGGATCTATTACTTTCTTCTAACTTTTTAGGTTATACATTATGTGGTAATCTTCAAATATGACTTACAGGCTATAACTGATTTGGGAAAATATTAAGAAAATATGTAATCCTGATCATAATTCTATACATGGTGATATACCATTTGAGATTCAAGGACTATCACCCTTATGTTGAGCCTGTGTGTGGTGGTCAAGGAATTCTGTTTCGTGTTATTGAAACTTATAGAATTAGCTCGGCCACTTATTTGTGGACTCAGGCTGCTATGCATCTTAAATTTCATAACTCTTCAGTTTTCATTTCAGGAGCTAAGTGAGTTTATGCACACACAACAGATTGTACATGTGCGGGTGTGGTTAAATCATACAAATACCAAAAACCTAAATGTATATGCCAATGCCTGCTATGGATGTATGTGAACATGAATAAGAAATGGAAAATAAAAAAAGGGTTTAAGATCAGAAAGAAGAATATTGAAGAGAAACCACCTCCACATAATAGCTGAACGATAGCTTGCTGATTAGCAGCATGATCCAAAACAGTGCATATCTGAAAAGAAAGGTAATTCTGTTAAAATCAGAACAAGGGGACCAGAAATCAAATATCAATAGTAATAAGTAATGAGTGGAAAGACAAGCAGCAAAATGGCGAACCCTCTCAGAGCTTTTCCCACTCACATTCAACACCCCACTGTCAAACGATGAAGAAAAATAATAAAAGTGAAGATACTTTTTACTTACTTCAGCAGTGAAAAGACGTCCTCATGAAGCCCTCTTCCTATATACAGTTTTGGCTGTAGTATGGCCAGAAACACACCAAAAAAATCATTCAAATATCCATAACTCAAGCAAAAATAACAGAGCAAAAAGATATATCTACAACCACAAGGCAACAAGAAATTTGTTTAAGACATGCTTGCCTGAGCCCACCACATAAAAAGAGTGACAATCCTCCAGTTTGAGCGCTCTAGGTGCCTCCGTAAAGGTGGAAGAAAAAATAGCACAGCAGCCAATATATTAGGAAGCAGATAGAGCGCAACAGCATAATTATAAAATGATTGATTCCGCCAATCCCTAGCCCAACTGCTGAAGAATTTTAGAAGTCCTGTAGGACTCTGCACAGAACTAGAATAACCAATAGGCAGAACCACAGCCCATACACCAGCTACAGCAAATTTCAAGAGGTATCGTAGTATTTGTGTGAATTTCAAGCTCTTCCAACAATGCCAACTAAGAATTATATCCAGAGTGGCTGAAGAACATATATACACAAGATAAGAAAGTGTAGCAGAAAAGTCAGTAAATAGATGGCATGCCATTAGAGCAGAATATAACGGTACACATTATAGGGAAACAGATGCCAAGAACACCCACCTTGTAATAAGTTGAGGAAAGCATAAGTGATGAAGATGCTTAAAACACTTCTGAAGACATCCGCATCAAAGAAAGCAGTCAAAGAACCAGAAGGACTCCATGCAACAATAAGCATAGCCTAAAAATCAGAATATAGTGAGGCACATTCTTTACAAGAATTGTATAGAATTAAAAGAAAAGAAATTCTCCAATCTCCCTTTCATCTTAAAAACACATCCTTTTTTATCTACGAAACATATCAACCTCACTTTTATTCAGGAGTAGCAACTTTGATTCAAATGGAAAAGCTCCCCCAAAGAAAAATGCCACACACTCTTAGCGGCAGAGATGACAGTTTTTTTCTTAAACAAAGCATTACCCTATTTTGCCTCCATTCTGAATCCTGTAACTTCCCCCATCACCTACCCAGCCTGCCACTGCCAGTTTTCCACCCACCACATCCAATCCTCCTCCCACAAAACAAAACAGAACATAGAAAGAGAATACAAATTCGTATCTTTTCCATCGCTCTCAAATTCCATCACCACCACTTAAGCTTGCATAGATAGGAATTTTTTACTTTGTTTTCTATTTAGTATAGACTATAGTATTCCTATATTGTTGGTTAAAGAGCTTGAATAAACTATGGTTTAGAATTCAAGTCCACTTCCATAGAGGACTTCAAAATCCAAATTGCTTTGAAAATTAAACAAAACAAAATCTATCATCAAAGTGACATCTTATGTCATGTTCGTTCTTGAACAACTGGCCTGATATGAATTGAGGTGGGCATGGAAAATGACAACATCATAGTAATATAACAGCATACACAGCTGATATGGGTGATTTCAGAAGCAAGGGAAGTGTATGCTTGTTTTTCCAATCTTGTTGATATGGATAGGAGACAGCAGGAAAGAGATATGCTTGTTTTTCCAATCTTGTTGATATGGACAGGAGAGGGCAGGAAAGAGAGTACATTATTTGTAAGATCATACTGAAAATCGAAAAGCAAACCAAAAGGTCGATTCTTACCATTGTTGAAAGACACTTACGACGTGGAGTTTAGTGTATATCAGGATTGTGTATTTGAGAACTCTAAGGGAGTTTGGAATCATTACTCAAACTATAAACATATAATTATAAATGAAGACTACCTGGAAAGCCAATATCAAGAATATCCACATTCGATCAAAACTTCTGTAGAGGTGCCAAAATGTTCGGACTTCTACAAAATTTGTTTTAGGTTTCCTCCTCCCACCAGCAGCTTGATTTGGCCTCTATTAAACATGTATGCAGATGAATACAAATTTATTAAGAAAAAGGAAAAAAAATCCTACGCATGTGCAGACACAAATTATGTTCATGTACGCAAACATTGTGCATTATGGACATGTTTCTGTGCACATGTAGCACGCAGAAAAGTCCAACTCATAAGAGAAGAGGAATTTTAGTAAACTTTGTTTCTTCTGAATAAAACACTGGAATGAGATATTAAATAAAATGTTTCCGAAGATGTCTAAGTTGACCATCCCCCACCCAAAGTTATAAACAGACAACCTCAACAAAGATAAGTACCTCATTTGTTGGTTGAATCCCATTCCCATCTGAATGCCTAAAAAAGTCTGCTTTAGGGTCCATTGGCCACCCTAGCCTAAAACATCTGTCAGACCTACAAGGAATAAACAGGCCTTTCAGCTATTTATATCTGAATGGATCGAAAGAAAAATTTACCATCAAAGGTACTAACCAAAAGTATTCATTTAGATCATCATAATTTCTCCATCTTGAATGACTTGCCTTGCCATTTTTGTTTCTCTTTGCTTCCTTTGCAACAAAAATGCGATTCAACTTTTGAATTACAAAATTGTAATAAAAATGCTTCTTGTGGAGAAATACAGGCAGTAGAATACAATCCTTACCTTGTACAAGACGTGGTAGATAGGAGTTACAACATCCCTCAGAAAAGATTCTTCATCCCGTGCTGTTGTTTGGTATATTTCTCCAGTAGCTGGATAAGCATTGCTAGATAAAAGTCCATATACCTCTTTGGCCATCTTAACAATTATGGAAGAAAAGTGTTATCAAACCTTATAAGTTTCAGGACATGTAAAAGTGAAACTTCTGAAAAAGTTGTGTATTAAGAACAAGCATGATTCTCTACAATCTTACAGTATTGTATTTATGTCGTAGACTAGATTTTTATGTTTTACCTTGCAACTCGCTAGTATGTACTTATGGACTTTCATTTTGTTCTTCTACTGTTTTAATAAATGGTGAGGAATTGGTTTCAAAATCAAGTTTGCTATCAGGAGGCTAGCTATAATAAGAAACAAAGAAAATAATGAAAACTACTCAAGGATTTGGCCATTCACTCCAGACCATTCATCTTGATGAGCTAATATGAAAAGAAAGCATACATACCTGATGGAAAATATAGCATAAGCATTCAGGCATGAACCGAATATTTGAAGCTTCACCCCATATGAGAAGATAGAGCGCAATGTAAATAAGTTCCAATTGTTGTCTGTCATAACCCGAAGGGAACCTTAAAAAGTTGGGGGAGGAGGGAGGGATAGAGATGCCAGATGAAAATTAGTAGTGCTGAAATGGTGACAACTCTATGAATTCAAATTAAGGCATCAAGTTATAATTGATGGTATTTAGATCGCTCACCTAATATTTGTTTTACGATGCAAATAGTTAAACCAGGAACGATAATTCTTAAAAATCTTCTCGCTCAATTGTTGTATAGTGGCACTGTTCAACTGCAATAAGCTTTCTGTTAATCTTTAATCATCATGTAAAATACAGTCAAGAAAAATGGGAGCATGTAAAACTCAAAGCAAAAAATAAACACAAAGCATCTCAAAGGAACACAGATGTACCTCAGTGAAATTTTCAAGATTTCTATGTCTTACGTCCATGTTGGCAAGTAGCAAGAGTAAGTGTTCCCTCTGATTCGCCACATTTCCTTTCTTCAAACCACAAAAATGAAATTTCCATTAAGAAACTTAAGGTTAGCATACCCATAAAAGTTTTGGACCTAGGGCATATAAGAACCAAGGTAAGATGAAAGAGATGGGTATTTCGGGCAGAAGTTACCTGAAACCCGAAAATAGAAGAAAGCCAATCGAGTATATCATTGACAGGTTTAATCCTCTCTGTAGGCACTGTTGACTTGTCATCAGGATTCGAGGGCTTCACATGAAATCTTGGCATTGGAAGACCGTTCACATTTTGTAGAGCACGGAGCGCTGCTTTGATCTAATATTTTCAGGTGAAAATTAGACAATAAAGCAGTAAGCAATAGAGAAAAATAATATTTCATGAAACGAAATCAGAAAGGAATGGAAATCACATATACTGCGCATGTACAACCTCGGGAAGTTCCATAATTGCTGGTTTAACACCAACATTATAAAGCGGAAGAATGTTATAGTTGACATACTGCTCCCTTTTCTTCTTGACATCTTCAGCCATCTTCAGTGTCTGTAACGACACAATTATTTTTAGTACCTTCTGTATCAAACTGTCTGTTAAGGACTTGAGCATCCCCAAATCATAAAACTCAAACCTGTTTGTCTATTTGGGATTGAGGTACCACTGTCATGAGCACATCATACAGTACTGTTGCAATCTGACAATTCTTAGCCATCTCTTCCCTTCAAGAGTTAGAGTCCAAAAGTATAAGATACAACGATTAATCCAATTAATCAAGCATATCAAAAATCAAGGACAAGCCTTACGGTTTCTTTGTGTACTCTCCATCTTTGATATTTTTCTCATAGAATTGGTGGTAATACTTCAGAATTTCTTGTGGATCAGATCTAGCAAGCTGATGTTTTGTCAATATTTCGTCCTGCAACGAATAGAATTTTAAGAAATATAAAGACACTTCAATTCATTCTCAAAAAGCACTTCATCTAACATAAATATTGGTAATGATATTTTAGTGTTAGGATTAGCCTTAAAAGATTATTTTAAAATGGTAGCCTGGTATGAATTGTTCCCTTATTTCCTAACAGCTTAAAGTTTTGGGTCCAATCGTTGTCCACAATGGAATCAGAGCTCTAATTGCAGGAGGTCTTGAGTTTGAAACTTCTAATCATGGAAGACAAAGGATAAAGGAGGTAAAGAAGAAATAAAATAAATCTTGCCACATTAACGTACAGATGAAACCACAAGTTAACTATTCATAGACACACCAACGAGAAATATAAATGAAGTGCTAAGATCATACCAATCTTCACGAAAAAGAAAATATAATACAAGAAACCATTAACAATTTAAGGGTCTACCTTTTCAAGTTTGTTCAAAAGAAGTGTCTTAAACTGTCGAACACCACGTCCACTTGATGTTGGATCCATCTTGTGTGCCTTCTCAAATCCATGGAAGCGGCCTGAATGCACAAAAAATATCAACCTAAGAGACTAACATATTCTGCCACTGCCATCAAGAAAGTGTTTTCTGCCGTACTCAAAACATACACACCAAGCACATTACAAGCAACAATGAAGCTCACTTACCAAGCTAAGCAGGAACACTTGACACAAAGAACATTAAGATTCTATCCGCATTGGAAATATAGATTAAAAATATTATTAATGGGAAATGAAAGTCGTATTAAGATTTTCTGCCATATATTCTCGTTTGAAACAAAATAGCACCTACAGTGAGAAAAACGTTTTATTGAGGGACAAAGAAACAGTAGAACAACAGAAAACTTCCAACAAGAGGCATGTATATGTACACTGGAGAAAATTTTCAAGCCAACAAGAAATGCCAGTTATATGGACTTCATCACCAGAATATAGTTAAATCTAACTGAAATGCAAGTTTTCTAGTTCAACTAAGTTGTATGATGCCCATATACCAATTATCAACCAAGTCACTTCTTTATCCGGGCTTCCGACTGGTGTTTGAGGCGAACCAACCAGGATACAACTCTGGGGTCTTCCTGGATGGATTGACCTACGACTGATTTACTCAGGCCTTTTCCCACTGACTTCTTCCTTCATTCGGAGAAGTCATCAGGAATGGAACCAGTGGAAAATCGTATGCAGAAGAACAATAGTATGCCATCAAAAATATTATGTGGCTAACATTCCTAATTTTCTTTACAGGGCTTTGATTTCTCTTCCACCTACGGTCTACCAACCATACTTCCCCTCTCCTTCTCCTTTCACCAACTAACATGGGATTATCGCCATTCGTAAAGAACGGTAAAGCATACATGGAGGAAATAATGAATACCGAATTCAACAGTTTAACATTTTGTTCCAAACTATGCACACAAAAAAATTCAAACTTTTTCTTGTCAATTGTTTCCAAACAGTATTAATTGCAAACAAACATAACAGTGAGGGCAACAATAACATACAGAGATAAGCAACCCTAGGGTTGTCCTTCTCAATCTCATCCGCCACTCGAAAAACCGGAGCAATTGAGGGAAGTCCCGAGGGAACAGTTATGTTGTCCAACGACTCGTCCTCGTTCGGCAACTCCAAAACCCTTGTGGGCATTCTCGTCATTGCCCTCGACAATGACCGAGACGGCCCCCGGAACTCGTTCTTCGTACCGCTGGAGCTCGCCATTTCCGAAAAGCGCCGCCAATCCTCGGCAGCCTCCTCTCGGTTTTAGCTCTCACTGATTTCAATGTGGGTTGTTGCGAATTAAGGAAAGATGTCATCTTTTTAGCTATTCAGAGAGAGAAATATAGGGGGGGGGGGAGAGAAAGAGCGAGATACTTTGGGAGGGAGGTGGGGAAAGAGAAAGCAAAGTGAGATTTTGCTCTCGAAGCAAGAAAGGAATTGGTGCTGCGAGGGTTCGGTTTTGTTTGTTTTCAGATGCTTTTTGAAGTGCTTTTGCTTTTGGAATTGGAGGATTATGATAAACAAATCTTCAATCAGCTGCCCGGAAGTGCTTTTGTTTTCCTGGGTGTTTCTGCTTTTCGGAGAGGCTGCTTTTTGAAATCAGCGGAGTTTGCATAGTACTGGAAGTTAATAGGGCGGGAAGGGAACTGTGACTCCGCAAAGAAGAAAGAAGGTGGGGACAGCTAAGCCAGGAGGGTGACACGTAGAAAATATCCAGGAAAATTTTCTAGTATTTTTATTTCCCTGTATATAAAAGGAGAAGATAAATTTGTTAACGCAAGTGGCATTTTTCCACAGTAGTGAAAATATGTTGTGCCTTTATATGATAGTCTGCATTCGAATTCGATCGGTGCTTAATTTAGGATCTAACTTACTTACGCTATCGTTTGACTCAAAAAAATTGATAAATAAACAAATAAATTTGTTAAAAACATTTATAATGTCAAAAATGCCCCTTTCTTTCAACTTTTGATGAGTGAAAATAAAATTTCAATTAAGTAAGTGCAAAATAGTAAAAATGCCCCTTTCTTTCAACTTTTTTATTTATAAACTTTTGATATTGTTTATATTATAATGATATCATATTTCAATTACATAGCTATTACTATGATTGTAAGTTGAATTCCACATGCCAAGTAACTGGTTATGATAAAATTTTAAGGGGAAACTTGATATAAGTTCAATTTTTTGAGCCAATAGTATGAATGGTTCAATTTATTAAAATAAGTCCAATTTGTTATATTTAATTATCTAATTATCAATAGTTATTTGTTCAATGATAAGATTTATTATAAAAATCAAATTTCTTCCCAATTATCTCTTTGCTTATTTCTTTTTATTTATCTTTTTGTTATTTCTCGTTCTTCCTCCTACTTTAAACCCCATTTATAGATTTTATTTTTAATTTTAATAATCAACCTATATCACAGGTTAATTATATTTATCTACCTATATGACAGATTCTTTTTTTATAATCAACCTGTCACAGATTAATGTGTCTTGCTTGTAGGTATGTTATGCTTTTTTACCCTTTAATTAGGTTTCATATCTTACGTATAGGTATTATATACATTCATATATTTGTTACTTGAGTTAGGGTAGAATGTTTTGCAGATAAATTTATGTTAGTATATTAGTTTTTTTGTTATAAGATATTAAATATATTCTTTTGGAGTTGGAAAATGCATAATATTAGAAGATTTTAATTGATTTTTATTATTTTTAGAAAATGTAAAATGAGTATAAAAGAAATAAAAACATATAATTAGATAACTGGACTCACTCCTAAAAACACTCTACATTTTTGGACCTGGATCTAAAAGCCCCAAATTTTAAATAGTTAATTTTTATTTCTTGAACACGTAATCTTTTTACCTGTAACTTTATATAATCTTTCCATTGCATGAACAACTTTGCATGAATTCTTTTACTAATCACAATACTAACACAGAATTTTGATTTGATTTTGGTTGTTAACGAAACACTTGGATGAAAAAGGTGACTTTGGTTGATTAGATGTTTGTTCACGCTTTTCTTTTATCTTCTTTTTAGCAATTGGGAATAGGGGTTGAACCTTGGAGTGGATACATAGGGTGAGCTTTTACCATTGAAGTGTCCTCTGCAAGAATTCAACTATTCCTTTAGTTAGGTTTCCCAACAAAAGTTAGTCATTTGGTGTGAGCGGAATAACGCATCTTTAACATCTATAAGAAACCTCTTGCTACAATTCTTCAATTCATCACCAATACGATTCGGTGTCGATTGTACTTTAATAGTTAAGTCTTCCACCGTTAACACGGGGATCTTCCATAATTGGAATATTGTTGCTCCTTAGGCTCAAAGTTGTTTGTTGTCTTCCCCTGCGCAGGTTAGGCTTTGGTTTTCACGTTTTCCCTTTTACTTATTGGTGCTTTGAGTTTTCCTCACGTTGTTATCTTTTATTATTCTTTTTGAGCTTTGCCTTTATTAACATATTCTTAATTTAACCCCAAAAAAAAAAAAAAAAAAAAAAAAAAGGTCTGTGAAACTGAAGCATCATTAGTTCAGAAAAGTCATTACCTCCATGGCTACAAAGCATGGATTCTTGTTCTTAGATTTACTAGCAAATAATGGCCGTAAAGGATATGCTTACAGCTCAAGACATTACAAATTTACGATGTAAACATTGTGAAAAACACCCAGTTGGGAGGCATCTACATGTAAATGAGGCAAGGAATCGCCAGAGGATTACTTAACATGATGGAAGCATTTATTGGCAAAAGTGCTCATAGCAGGATAAATTTTGGGTTTCAACTGTGGTGTTATATCCTTCTCTCAAGGAGGAAATATATATACAAGTACAAGGATATTTGGTATATTTAATCCCAATTATCGGAAACATTAAATCCCGATTTTAGGTGCATTCATTTAGACCAACATATATTGAATTCCTATCGTATATTGACTCACGCCAACAATATTGAATTCCTATGGTATATTGACTCACGCCAACAATATTGAATCCCTATGCTACGTTGACTCACTCCAATACTCTTCCTCAAGTTAGTGCTTGGATGTCTCTTAAACCCAACTTGTTAAGTGAGTCATGAAACACTTTTACGAACACCGCGTGTGTTAAAACAGCTACTAGCTGTTGTTCAGTGACTTCTGTCCTCACCAATGGAATGTCTACTAACTGAATAGCTTTTCATTGATAAAATGTCAATACACCTAAACATGACACATTTCAGGTCAATCTTTGTAAATATCTCAAGGATATTGACATATTATTAACCAGTCGCGGACGCGGCGTCTGTGTTCCAAAGAGATATACTGCCAAAAGGATATTTGTGAGACATGCAAGCAATTCTATTGGGCCAAAATGGCTTATGAGATATGATCTTGTTGGACCACGTACGTATAGTCGTCATGTATTGTGTATGTGACAGCTAATGGTTCTAATTGCCCACCAAAGGTTTCCTTATCCGTGTGTTCTTCTTCCACTTGTTCGGTTGCTCCTCATGTGGTGAAGTGAACAAATGAACATGCTACAAAACATGTCCGCATTAGCTACAACAACGATTGATTGTTCACTATCAAGAAGAGAAACTTCAATAGGTTTAACTGATTAGAGTAGTTCTCGTATTGGGTGAGACCAGCGTAGAATCAGATGAAACTAAAATACATAAAGTCTATTTCTTTTGTAAAAAATATCATACGGATGATGTGATCGAAGGATTCCTACATATTTCTTTCTCTTCGCCATCTGAGTAACCACTTATCTTTGAAATTGTCATACTTGTGTATATATGGTTGACACACTATTTTTTTTCTCCAACATTTTCTTATGAAATGTTAGGTGTCACCAATATGTTGTATAAAGTTTGTGAAGGCAATTTTATCTACTAATCAAAACTTATTAATCATTGATAGTTATACTTTTTATGAATAGGGAAGGGTGGGGGGATTCAAACTTTGAAATTCTTCCCACATTCATTTGGTCATTATATTTTGTTTGTACCATACTCGACCAATCCTGAAACTACCAAATACCAATCAACTTCATACCTTTAAGGACCCACTGAAGGATTCATGCGGAGGCACCCCTGCCAAAGCACAAGAGTTTCTCTCTATTCAGGAGGTTAATCACATCACAACACGTGTCAGCGTTAGAATAAAACTCATAGAGTCCCACATCAACCGCGGACGAAAGCAAAAGACTCTCCTCAACTATAAAAGAAGATCATTATCCTACAATTAAGGACGAATGCCATTACTGTACTTAAACTCATCATTAGAACCCACTAATGATGATTATGCTTGAACATATGTATTGTGTAAACCCTTCACAATTAATGAGAACTCCTCTACCCCGTGGACGTAGCCAAACTTAGGGTGAACCACGTACATTTTGTGTTTGTTTCCCTATCTCTATCTCTTACATATTATCCTTACTAGGTAACCGGAGCAACCGAGCGATCACAAACTTGACACTTTACGTTGTTCCAAAGTGTTAGTGATTTTGTGCATCAACATATTTCATAGTGAACCAGTGGACATGATTTCTTCCCTTGTTTGAACAGCAAGCTCTTCTCAAAGAAAACACACAGACATATACAAATAATCCCACATACCAGTACTTAGGATACTCAAATACGATATATGATAAAAAAATTTGCGCTAGGCGCATGGGAAGCACGCGCAACTGGGCGAGCGTCGCCTACAAGTATCCAAAGCCGAGCCCGCTTGCGCAGGCACACTCAGCGCACCGATAAGGAGGCCATGTGTCGGTCCTGGGCCATTGGATTTCCAACGGTAAAAAAAATTTGAATTTGAATTTTGATCTAGACCGTCCGATCACAAATCAACAGTCCATGCTTTTCCCCCAAAAATTAAAAAAAAAAAAGGCACAATGGTCAGAATTTTGACCATTGGCCACATGTCAACTTATAGGCTGTTGGATTTGAAAGGGGCATAAAACAAAAAGTGTGAGTGGGCAAAAACAAACTTTCAAAACCATTTATCTTTTCAAATGTAATAACCCTTCACTGTAAAACCCGTATAAGTTTCCCAGAAAATAATATTGTAAACATACATGAAAAATATACTCGAGAATAACCAAACCATGTGTATACCATGACAATCATCTCAACCATGAATAAGTAAGCCAGGTGAATTGCAATAATATAAAGTGACATATCAACCGGAGTCACCTAACGTGACCTGTACGACTGAATTAATAACTCAACAATCAAATCAAATCCTGCACACGAGTTGGAACCACTTATGTGGTCTGTACGACAAACTAGGTGTAAATAAGTACGCTCAAGTGTTACGATCACGTGAAGGTTGTGAGAAGTATCACAAGTCACCTACGAGTCGGAACCACCTAATGTGGTATGTACGACAGGCTAGCATCTGCCATGGATCCAAGGTAAGCGTATGGATGCGAGAGGTGAACGATCACGTGAAGGCTAGGCCCTACCCTCTGGCGGAGCACTAACACCGGGGTGTATGATGTAAATCATTGAAAGCAACTCATCATAATCATACACACTACCATCACAACCGTCGCTATATACTCACCTAAAGCTTACCTGAGCGTCCACAACGTCGAGCAGTAATATGCACATCTGTAATAAAGCATATTCTAATATGCAATGCATACGACATGGCATTTAAAATGTAAAAACCATTTAAACAGTTTCTGGGAAACATAAGGTATATATATATATATATATATATATATATATATATATATATATATATATATATATATATATATATATAAATAACTCAGGAGCCCACTCACTGGTATGTAGCCAGGTCGTAACCCCCAAGTCTCACATGGTTGCACTCGTCCTCTGGAAACGTCTCACCTATATGTGAAACAACTATTTAATGTTATTTTTAAGCACATAATCATCACTATGAAATAACTTCTCATACGTTGCTTAATTGAGGTGTTTGAATATATTATCGTGGCCTACTCAACACCCCGAGCATCCCCATATTTTTAGAATAATTTACCGATGTCCCACGCGCCGGCCACGCGTGGGCACGTGTCTGGCACACGGACGAATTCCTTAACGATGTTAGGGAATATTCCATTAAATATCAGCATATACCATCTAAAACTAACGGTGTTACCTTACACCGTTAGTATATTTCGTCAAAGTTGACAGAATATTCCTTATCTTCTCCGATGGTTTGCCAGATTTCGGCGCCGGCCATCGCTGCACTCACCGGTTTTTGGAAAAACTTTAAACTTTAATATCTTCACCATTTTTCAACCAAATTTCATAAAAATTATATCAAATTGAAGCCCTGGACGAGTAGAACATGATCTTACCACTTTGAAGTCCTAACACTGACTGAAAACAGTCGAAAAAATTGCTCGACACAACTGGCCAAACTTGAAACTTGACAAACCTAAGCGTTTCGACGTTCTAACCACTCCAAAACTAGCCTAGGATCCTAGTAGAAATGTTTAGGACCCTTTTTGAGCTTTAAAATACTGTGAAAGATCCACGATCATATTGGAGTAACAAGGTACCCCGCCGGAGCTCGCGAGTTCTTGAGTTCCCGGCGTCTTTTCTTTGAACAACTTGTATGATTGGGTTCATAGGGTTGCAAGGGATCCAAAGGTGGTTCTTAGAAGTTCGATATGTGGTGTTTTGATGGTGTTTGAAGGTTGAAGGCTCGGTTGTATGGACGGAAAGAATTTTCGAGAAAAAGAGAGAGAAGGGAAGAAGGTTGCACGTGTGCGTATGTGTGTCCAACGTAATTGGGCATTTTAAATTGTCCTAAGTCCTAAATGGGCTGCATGGCCAAGCTCATGCATTTTGGGTCCAACCCAATTTCCTCTCTTCCTTACTAATATTTCCACTATGAATCCAACTCGGCCACTAACTCACGTTGATACCATTGTAACCTCAAATATCAATAATTTTTTGTCGACGGGGCAATAATTTAAACCATATACAACATTCACATCACAACACTCACAAGGGTAAAATCGTCATTTCCAAGCGTTCAAGAATAAAATATATTTTAATTGGGGATGGGTCATCACACTCATCTTCCACCTTACACCATATTTCAATATTTTCAACACTTTCTACCAAAGCTTTCATATACTTTTTGTGTGAAAAAAATACCAAGAACCTCATCCTTTCTTTTTTTGTCCATATAAACCCTACATCCCTACATCCATCTTCATCATTTTCAAATCTTGGGTTCTTACTTGATCGCTGAGCGTTATACTTCATTGCAAGAGCCATACTGGCAATGTACCCGTCAAAGTGACTTGATTGAGCACCAATGGGGATTGCAACAAGGTCAAGATAATTAAAAGGATCTTGTGGTGGAACAATAAAGTTCTTAGTTAATTTAGTATGTTTTTTTAAGTTTATTTGATGAGTTTATGTAATTTTATTTAGTGTGTTTTTTTTAAGCTTATTTGATGAGTTTATGTAATTTTATTATGATAATGACACGTGACATGATGAGATTGGTTAAAAATCCTATCCGAAATTAAAACAAATTATTTATTTATTATTTTATAAAAAATAAAAAAAATATTTTAAATAGGCTGGGTGCCAGCGTATTTTGTAGGGGTGGAGATGCATTTGACCTATTACTGTTCACTGAGGTCTATCACTGTTCACTGAGTGGATTAAATGGGCTGAATGCTGGCATACTTTTTTAGAAGCGGAATTGCTCTTAGAGGCTCGATGATCCATCACACACCTTGAATGTTGGTTACCACCAAGCAAATAAACAAACAAGAATACAAACGATTGAGATATAGTGATTCAACCAATCTTGTTTACATCCCTAAGCACCTATCACCTCAGATCTTAATCCTTTCAAGTATTTTCGTTGAAGTGTTTCAAGCTTTCTCTTAACGCGCAGTTTCACTTCCCCAAGTATAACAAATTACAAGTAATTGAGGAGGTTCTGAAATCTGAAACTTTATACGAATTGAGAATAACAATGTTTACTTTTTGGATGGAAATTAGATACTTGTTTTTTCATACAGAACGAGAGATTATCTCTTGAAACTAATGCATAACCTTATTGGGTTACTTAACTTATTAAATGTTTAATACGTTCTCAAATATTTCCCTAATTATCCAATTAATACTTGCTATATAACATCACCAGTTACACGAGAGTATCTCTCATTTAGAACAGTTGGAGACAGCTAACTAGGATTCCTCTGCAGCCTTGGTATCCCTTTTAGAAAAAGAAGGGTTGAAGTCGCTACCAAATTATGAGGCTGTCTCCTCCAAGATATTATTCCTGTAGTCTATCTGGATATTGACCGACCCTCCACACAAAGTGCTCATCTCATCATGGACAACCCCTAACACTAGAAAAAGAAGATTTTGGATCCGTTCCAGACTTTAATGTTCGGAGTTTAAAGATCAAACAATTTGGACCACACAAAATGAATCTGACAATTCTCATTAAATCATTTCGTTGACCCACCTCATATAAACCAACGACTCCAATTTCTTTTTCGTACAAATGTGTGGCACGGATTACTTGATTCCTAGACTCTGGACAGTAAGGTTCGGAGAGAATTCAAATCTGAGAAAGAAGGGTCTATAACCTATTTGGTACAAGAATATCTAATATAAATTTATAGTATCTGTAAAATGAGATCTCGGATGCATCATTCATGTGTGTCTCTGATTTCATCTTTATGCTAAGAATCTAAATAATCAAGTTCCAATATTATACGAAGAAGAAGACGAAGAAAAGTTATAGATTAAGTTTAAAGGAGAAGTTGTCAATTGGTTGTTTCAAACGCAAGAAAGCTTGGAGTGTAGCGATCTTGTACAAACACCATCCTCATGTTCTAGTAATTCCTTTATTCTTGTCAGGTTTGCTTACTTTAGGGAGTAAAAAAAAAAAAAAAAAAAAAATCTCTCGTAATATTATATTCCGGTTTGGTGCAAGAGTCGTTGCCGCACAAGGTGTGAAAAAACACAATCGACACAATCTATCATGTTATGTTGCATTGATAAGAAAACTTTACATGAAAATTGGAAAACTTATCAATTGTGGCAAAAGCTCTCCAAGTTTGCTAAGCGTTTTAGCTTAGTAAAGGAGAAGGTTTTACGTGTACTGAAAACACAAATCACTTGATCGTATACTATTTCACGTGTTTTTCCATTCCTCTTAAACTAAAATGATATGAGTTAAAACGAAAAGGTAGGCAAGAACAAACAAAATTAAGAGTCTAAACTACAATGATACATATGACTCAGTGCTACGAGTTTTATACAAGATCTAACTGTTGCAAATATATATTAAATCTAATCGTTGATTTTTCAGACTACTCAACTATACAAAAGTCAACAAGCCTTGCATATATAATGAAGTGGACCCTGCATTTTAACACTCAATAGGATCTAGGTAAATATTCTTTGAACAGTTGGTCGAAGAACAATTCTAAGTTCTAATCTATCTATATTCTACATTATTAAGAGAAGAGGGTTTGTCAACTTTTTGCCCCTCACTTTTAAATACACAATGTTGACATGAGGAGGGCAAAATAGTACTTTTATACCTTTTGAGAAAATGACAATCATATCCCCATTTTTTCTATTTTACTCTCATTTTTTATGCACAATATTTACATAAAAAGAGCAAAATGGTAATTATGTAATATTAAGAAAAATATGTCCTTATTAAGAGATCTCATCATCATTGTTTCGTACTATTTTTAAAAATTTTAAAAACTAATCACACTTCTTAATAAAAAAAAAAAAAATGAAATTGTTCGCATACAAAATGTGCGCTTATACCCTAGTAAAAAAAAGAAAGAAGGTAGCCGTTGGATAACCTTGACCAACTGGACAAACAACTATAGAAATGGACCACACCCTACCAAACCGTTGTTAGATGAAACCAACACATATGTCGATTTTGTCTAGCTTTAAACTTTTTTTATGAGCCGTTGCAGAAAGAAAAGGCATCGAGAATGTGTGGACTTCGTTAAGAAGATGCCAATCACATGAAGTGCAAACCAAGCATAATTTAAAAGCATCTCCAAAAGAGATGTTACAATATCCAGATCAGCATTATTAGTAAAAAGAGACAGTAACAATATTTTTCAATTGAAAAGTTAAATTTGATGTGCTATGACATAGATTGGCAAACTTCACATTTGTTGCCAAAATTGACAGCATTTTCAATCTTTTTTTAATTGGTTATTAAACGCATTTGATTAATTTGATTATTATTTTTATTTAATATACTAGTTTAATGTAATAAAATAATAAGGTAACACATTTCTTACATGGTGAATGGATCAACTCGGCAAACGAGAACGTAGAAGTTCAAATGAAAAGTTGCCAACATTCTTGAACTTGTGTTCTTGCTAATATAAGAAATTAAAAAAAGTAATTAATTAACTTACTCCTCAATAAACATTGGATTAATCAAATTTTACGTTGTTATTATGTGTAATGTTAAAGAAACCATCTACTCGAACCATATTTTGTAGACCATATATATGACGGTTAATGATTGAATTCTTATTGAGACTGTCTTGTTGAAAATTGGGAAAAAAAAAAAAACTTAGAATATTTGTACCAAATTCCAGAAATAGCCTCGTCACAAACCTGAAATTACTTCGGCCAGCAGGCCCAGCACCACCTTCTTTTGTTTATGAAGAAACCAATTAAAGCACTACCCTTTCCCCACTTTCTCTCTATATATACCCACCATTTCACACTTCTTCCTCTCAGGCAATCATCAACTCCATACCCTACGACAACGTTTCAGAGATGGAAAATGATCAAAAGAGCTCACCGGCAACAACAAAGAAGGAGAAGGCAGCGTGGTCGTTAAAGAAGGTGATCAGCAAAGAGTTATGGCCAAGGAAATTCTCTGTGTTCAAATGGAAGCGCGTGAACTTTCAGATCACCATCCTCGACGACGTCGTCTTCAAGATACTATCCGTCGTGGAGGCCATCGTTCTGGTCTCGACGCTCTGCTTCTTCTACCTTTGCTGCGGTTGCCACATCTGACCTACTATACTATTAATTATATTTCATAATTCATTATTCTGATTAGTTAATTAATTTCTTAATTTGTATCTCCTTACTCCTTTCTTTCACTTTTTTTTTTGTTATATTTTTTTTTTTACACCTTTTGGGACATAATGGGGGTATTAATTTGATGTTTTTTTGTTGCTTTTATTTTTTGGCCAAAAATTGGGCATAAAAGCATGTAACTGGCTAGGGTTTCTGGTTCCTTGAGAATTCATTTGTGTAACAGTTGCTTTTTTAATTTTGAAAATAAACTCCGTTATGGTTTAATATGAACAATGTATACGTTTTGTTTTTCCAATCTAACGCTCTTTGTATATTTTTTCGGTCTAGTTGGTTATCCCATTATTCGAAAAAGGTTGAAGTTTAGAGTAGCTAGGTTAATATCATGATGATCCGGTGGTGGTGGTGGGGACAGGGTAAGGTCAGGGTTGTTTGTTTATTGGGTCTACTAACAAAGATAGAAACATGTAACTTTAATGTGGAGAGTTCTGTTTTAGTTTAAAGAATTTTACATCAAAACCTACTATTCATGAAATAGAGAGATTTTTTGTAACACGAGGATGATATTGTACATAATGTTATTATTTTACATGTTATAATTTGTGGGTGATAGAATGCTTATATTGTACATGATGTCGGTTCTGTATGTCTAGATAATGCTATTGTTAATATATTTGCTAATCTGGGTTTGAACCCTCAATTTATATGCATTTTGAGATAATTATGTCATATTATTCTCTACTAACACTCAGTGAAGTCTACTATAGTCTAGAATCACTATAACAATACTCGCTGCTACATAAATGTGTTTTCGTATAAGGCTTTTTACGACATTGTAAAGCTGAATTTCATATAAGGCTTTTTACGACACGTGGAGTTAAGATAAAAGGTGTTTGTTGTGTCAAAGTTCAAGGGACGAAGGTCTATCGTCATGTCAAGTTTAAGGTTATGACATAGTCGTCGCATTGAGGTTGAGATGGCGATAGGGTTTTATTAGGTAACATTTTGCGTGACAAATCTTTTCGTCTGGTAAAACAGGATGCAACAAAATTTGTTTGTGCATGTGCTAGACTTTTATTTTAGATTAAAAGCCTTGTATTGATAAAGAAAAATGGCAAAGAGACTATTTCAAAATAATACTCTTCGTAAAATTGTACAAAAATTCATAAGGCCACGGAAAGTCTCGTTGCCATTTCTCGTTGACAAAAACAGTCGCATCAAAAGCAAAGGGGGCTCAGGGCGGGGACTAGAGTAACAGTCTAGACTCGGGTCCGAAATGGCTTCTTCTTCATCTCCCGCCTCCTCCTCCGCTTCCCCACTGCAACGCCTCTCCACCTTCAAATCCTCAACCCCCACCTCCGCCATCGCCACCGCATCCCCTTTAGACACATTCGCCTCAGACCCAATCTTCTCTGTCTTCCTCTCTCCCTCCTTCTCCTCCACCACCTTCTCCTCCGCCGCCCTCTCCTCCGGCTCCCCCGCCTCTACGGCCGAAAAGCTCCAGCACGCCATCCGCCTCCTCGAGTCTCAGCTCCGCTCCGAGGTCCTCTCCCGCCACTCCGACCTCCTCGCCCAGCTCTCCTCCCTCCACCACGCCGATCACGCCCTTTCCACCGTTCGATCCTCCGTTGCCGCCCTCGAGTCCTCCCTCCGCCACACCCGGTCTGAGCTTTCCGACCCCCTCGCCTCCATCCGCACCCTCACCATCCAGCTCCAAAATCTCCACGCCTCCTCCGATCTTCTCCACCACTCCATCAGAGCCCTACGCCTCTCCAGTAAGCTCCGGTCCCTCGCCTCCGATGACCCCGACCGCCTCGATCTCGCCAAGGCTGCTCAGCTCCATTGCGAGATCTTAGCTCTTTACAACGAGTACGACCTCGCCAGCATTGGTGTGGTCGATTCCGAGCTCGAGTGGGTCAAGGAGACGGGAGACAAGTTGCGTACGGAGGCGATGAAGGTTTTGGAGAGAGGGATGGAGGGTTTGAACCAGGCCGAGGTTGGGACCGGTCTGCAGGTGTTTTACAATTTGGGAGAGCTGAGACGGGCGATGGATCAGCTGATTAACAAGTATAAGGGAATGGGGATGAAGAGTGTGAGTGCAGCATTGGATATGAAGGCGATTTCTGGGTCGGCAGGAGGTGGGTTTGGGCCGGGTGGGATCAGAGGAGGCGGGGGCACGCCGCAGATTGGAAGTGGTGGGAAGGCGAGGGAGGCGATTTGGCAGAGGATGGGGAGTTGTATGGATCAGCTGCATTCGATAATGGTTGTGGTGTGGCACTTGCAGAGGGTGTTGTCGAAGAAGCGTGACCCGTTTACTCATGTATTGCTGCTTGATGAGGTTATTCAGGTGAGAGGATTGTCCAATTGGGTTTGCTTTTCAATTGCTTGACTATTTGATTGTGTATGAATGATAGAAAGTATGAATTTACTTGTGCTTTTGTATTCTTGTACTAGCTCAGATATGATACTAGCCTCATTTCTGTATTAGTTGACAGATAAATGAAAACAATTTTACTGGATTGGAAACTGGAATTGGGTCATACTTAATCCCTTAATTCGCAGTTCCTAGAAGATTTATCATCTTATAGTGGCCTTACGGAAGTCTGAACAGTCATTAACCGCCTTCTACTCTCGAAGTTGGGTTTTTTTCCTTTTTTCTGATCATCCGTAGCAATGTTATGTTATACTTAGGTTAGCGATCAATGTGCACAATGTACCCATGAACTGCTACAGTTTGTTTCGATTACTCTGTATTTTGGTTTACAAGTATTAATTTTCGGTGTATGATTATTGATTTGCGCTACTACCAATGAGTAACCTACAAAATCGGCATAATTTTTTTTTGTCTCTGCAATGGTTGACTTGCAGTTCTATCCTGACTTGAATTAAGGTTTCCTATTAGTATTTAATTCTGATAACTTTGCTGCTTGATTGCTAACAATATTGGCAATGATTGTTACTGTTCATCCTGTCTAAAAGCAATAACTTTTGCTCACATTATATGTTACTTGCTTAGGAAGCTGATCCTATGATAACAGACAGAGTGTGGGAGGCCCTTGTGAAGGCATTTGCCAACCAAATGAAGTCCGCTTTCACTGCATCAAGTTTTGTTAAAGAGGTTTTCACTATGGGGTATCCGAAGCTTTTCTCTATGATAGATAATCTTCTCGAAAGAATTGCACGCGACACAGATGTCAAAGGGGTTTTACCGGCTATTACGTCAGAGGGAAAGGAACAACTGGTTGCAGCTGTTGAAATATTCCAAAAATCATTTTTGGGACTCTGCTTGGGTCGCTTGTCAGACCTTGTGAATACTGTATTTCCAGTGTCCAGCCGTGGAAGTGTTCCCTCTAAAGAACATATCTCAATAATTATATCACGGATTCAAGAAGAAATTGAATCTGTTCAGTTGGATGGGCGCTTGACTCTTCTTGTATTGCGTGAAATTGGCAAGGTTCTTCTCCTACTTGGTGAACGAGCTGAGTACCGGGTAATCTTTTAGTTCTTGCATAATATTCCCAAGGTAGACACATGATCCTAGTCTTCTTAGGCGTCTGAAGCTAGATGTAATGAGCTCAATTATATGGTTTCCATTAAATACAAATCATAGAATTCATGCATTCATTTGTAGTATCTGCATAATCTGAATATATTAGTTAAGTTCAATGTCTATTTATTTCATTGCCCAAGCTGTTTCACTTGTTCAATTGTCTTGTTTTTCTTTGTTGTTATACATATATGTTGTGAATCTTATGGCTTAATCTTAATTAGAGAAGGGCAATTGAATGCGACTAATGGAAAGTCAAGTTCATGTATCATTATGGAGGAAATATAAATCAATTTTACTCTCTGTGGATTTATTTTTCAAAAAATTGTCAACGTTCTAATTAAGATTGGTAAGTCAAAGGATAGCCAGTTCTCTTGAAAGGTTATGCCCGATAACTATGATTGATCTATAGGAACTCATTTGAAGGGCGTACGTATATAATAGAAATGTATGCTGACCCTTTGATTTTGAAAAGTGATTTTTTGTCCGTGTTCAAAATTTTCTCATTCTATTATTATGTCCACAATGGCAGATATCAACTGGTCCTGAAGCACGTCAAGTCAATGGTCCTGCAACTCCTGCACAGCTCAAGAACTTCATGTTATGTCAGTATCTCCAAGAAATTCACACACGCATATCATCTATGGTTACAGGACTGCCCACTATTGCTTCAGATGTGCTGTCTCCCTCGTTAGGTGCAATATATGGGGTTGCTAGTGACTCAGTGACGTCCTTGTTCCAAGCTATGCTTGAGCGTCTTGAATCTTGCATCTTGCAAATTCATGAACAGAGATTTGGTGTGCTAGGCATGGATGCTGCTATGGACAACAATGCTTCACCTTACATGGAGGAGTTGCAAAAGTGCATTCTTCACTTCCGTAGTGAGTTCCTGTCTAGGCTTTTGCCTCCAAAATCTGCCACGGTTGGAACAGAGACCATATGCACTAGGCTTGTTAGGAGCATGGCTGCACGGGTTTTAATATTCTTTATCAGACATGCTTCTCTTGTCAGACCCCTTTCAGAATCAGGGAAACTAAGGATGGCCAGGGACATGGCTGAGCTAGAATTAGCTGTAGGCCAAAACTTGTTCCCAGTAGAGCAACTTGGTGGGCCATACAGAGCCCTTCGAGCATTTCGACCTCTTATCTTCTTGGAGACTTCCCAACTCGGAGGATCTCCTCTTCTTCAAGATCTACCACCAAGCGTCGCACTTCACCATCTTTACTCCCGAGGTCCTGATGAATTGCAATCACCCCTGCAAAGGAACAAACTAACACCTCTGCAATACTCAATGTGGCTAGATTCTCAAGGAGAGGATCAGGTATGGAAGGGTATCAAAGCAACACTGGATGACTATGCCATGCATGTAAGGGCTCGAGGTGACAAAGAGTTCAGCCCTGTCTATCCTCTAATGCTTCAGCTAGGGTCATCTTTGACGGAAAATCCTCGTGCGACCCAAAAGTCTTGATGTCCGGTGGATCTCTTGGTAGTAACCTTTTACTTCTCTTGCCGTTTCAGCTGATCGGTTTGCTATTCTCTTTAGCATTTAGATCTATACTCAGCATTTTTGATAGGTTAATCTTAAGGGTTCGTAGCTCATCAACTCTGGAGGACAAGAGCAGTACTCGAGTTCATCGAAAATTCGTTATAATTTGGTTTTGTATCCATTCTTTCTCCTTCTGACCCTTGTATTTGTGGTGATATTGTTCTCTGTTTCATGTAATTAAATAGCTACACAGTGTAAATTACTGTTACATTTCCATATCAATCGTGAATCAGCTGTTGGCATATCGGCTCTTGTGCAGAGTTCAAAGAACTCCATTATTTTCTTTTCACGAATAAGCGCTTTCCGCGTTTTATTTGAAGTCGCAAAACTTTCCTCGTGCCAGCGTTCAGTTCCTATTGAGGAAGATCTGCTTCAAAATGAATCTCAGATGTCGATGAATCCCACTCAATCCCTTTTGTATCATCTTATTACTTATTATGGATGAATCTGATGGCGATGAATTAACAATTCAGAGTACATTTCTTGGATATTCTTGATGAATCAGCGTTTATATATAGATGTCGGAAGATTTGTTTGGGAAGTAAGAAACCCCTTTGACATCTCTTCATTTGCAAAGAATTCTCGATGTGAAAACACAGGAAGTTTGGCTTTTTAGCCAAACTAGTCTCTGAGATTTGCTTAACTTCTCACTTTGGTCCTTGAGATTTGAAATCAATAGAAATGGTTCATAAGCCAAAATGATTTGACAAATGAGGATCAAATGAGGATCAAAATGACAAATGGTTCATTCGGTGAAAAATTGTGCCAAATGAGGATCAAAATGACAAAATTATCCTCAATATAATAAACAATAAGCCAAAATGATTTGACAAAATTTGAGGGTATTTTTGTCATTTTATTCTTTTTTATGGAGATTTTTACGGGAGGATCAAAATGATTAATTGTGGACAAATTCATGGACCAATTCTATCGATTTCAAATCTCAGGGATCAAAGTGAGAAGTTAAGCAAATCTCATGGATCTTTATGACTAAAAAGCCCAGGAAGTTTTTGTTTCTTCAATATATTTGTCCACAAACTTTGGTGGTGAATTAAACTAGTTTTTAATGCATGTAATCGTTCCGGTATAAGAATGTTTCATTGCCTGATTATCTGTTGCAACTTACTGATTTTCAGCTTTTCCTGACCATAGTTTTTTTTCGTCTCACTTATGTGCTTTAAGATGGTAGGATTAGATGGGATGAATTTTCTTAATATCTAATCCTCTTCTAATTCTCTTTAAATAATAAAAAATCATTCACTTACACCTTCAATATACCCTTCAAATTTGAGATTTTTTCATTCAAATCCAATCATATGTACCAAACGAGCCCTTAAGAGTTTAAAAGGTCCTAGTTGGTATCAAGAATTGGACTGAATTGAAGAAAGACTGGATTGAATTAAAGAATATTGAGTGTTAATTAATAAAAAATAGATGTCAACTTCCAAATTTCGTCCAAATTTAAGATGGAATATGAAGGAAAGTGCTAATCCCCTTTGATTCATGGTTGGAATTTGAAAGAATAAGTTTCCTTCAAGATTACTCTCTCTTTCTATCTTCAAATTAGACAATTCAGAAATTTTCATCCTTGGCAGCAAAATGATTGGTTTCAAAAACACTTTAAGTGCTTTTTCAATATTCACTTTCATTTTTACCAAGGATTGGTTTCAAAAACAATTTCACCAAAAATAATTTTAGTCATTTTAAAAACACTTTTAAATGAAATTGCTAGTTAAAAGTGGTTAGCCAAAAGAGGAAAAAAAACAAAAACTTTTGGCCTAATTTTGTTGTCTCCTTCTCTCTTCCTTAATAATTCGTCTGACCGTTCACATATATAAAATAAGAGACAATTAGGTAGGACAAGTTCGAGAAATTTTTGTGTGAATATCGGTATGTGGTATTATCATTTTATATGTTATAATAAAGGTGAACGACATAATTAATATGTTATCGTCATACTATATATATATATATATAATTAAAAGAAGAAAAAAAACGTATTATAATGAGTCATACCATCACGTGGCGATGTTTTGGATATATACTTGAAATTACTCAACCAAGGATGAGGGAGACCAAATACAGGGTCCCTCATGTGTGTGTCAATAGTGCCATAAAGCCTCCTATGTGTATAAATATGGTCGCATAGCCAAGTGATCCGACTGTTGCAACTTAAATAGTTAGCCACAAACAATTTTTATGTCATTTGAGGTCAAATATAAACAAATTTTGGCTAGCCCTTGCTCAAAAATGCATAAGACCATAAAGATAAAAGAATGAAAGTCCCAACTTTTGTGGCGATGTAAAGATAAATGCTCTACTATTAGAGTTACAATATTGACTCGCTTAAGCATCCCTTTTCTTTTGTCATCACATTCTTAACACTAGCTTGCTTGATACGTAACACACATATTGGCTGGCTTGCAAAGATCAGTGATGACTTCGCATCCACGTTGGTCAGACATATATATTGCTATGCCTATATATGTAGTATAGCTAAAATTATTTTTTTATTAGTGAAGAAGATTAATTAGATTGACTAAACAACTTCAAACAAAAGCATTTATTCAAACTTGGCGAATTGCTTTTGCTCAGGGTTACGATATAAAAAAGATTAATCGTGCGTGATTAGATCGGGTCGAAGAACAGAAAGATGCTCAAGTCCTTAAGCACTTAAGCTGAGCATCAAATGAATGAAAACAAAAACATTTATGCCGTCAAATGAGATTCCAAACATTTCAATAACAAAAAAATGTCACTTTCTTTGTTGATACTTCACGTATCTGCGGCGCCACCTGTGAAAGATATTGCAAAATTATACTAACTATTTATATAATGAAATATAGCAAATTAAGTGTATAACCATTATCAGACTTATGAAATTTAAAAGTATATAATCATTATCAGACTTATGAAATTCAAAAGAGGAAAGTGAATTAGAAATTCTTGTTTGTAAACTAAAGAGGGGTGCGATATCACTGCCCTAAAGCAATAGATGTCTCCATACATGCAGACTATGACGGTGCCTACAACTACAGGATTTATGATCTTGTGATCAATTATGCACACTAATAACAGACGAAATTGCTAAATAGTGATCAATTGTCCAAATATTAAAACACAATGATTATAGGATTTGAATAATTGATGATGATGATAGAAATATGAAGAGTAGATGAGACAGAAAAGTTTTAATTCAGTTGAGGTTTCTTAATTAAAGAATTCCTCATACCCCTTCAAAATATGATTATAACTCTTGAAATGACACAACTCTTAGACATTAAAATAAATAATTAATAAGTTTTGAATCTTTAAAATAGAATAAATTAACAATAATTAAAATAACCAACACCACACCATGCACTACAATGTGGCACACAGTTATTTACCAACAGGCTGCCAAATATTTGTACAGCCCAGCTCCAAAGTTCCAGATTTTTTATATGACGCGGGATGTGGACATGGAGGTGGAGCATTCACACATCCCTATTGTGATGTAGATAATGTTTTTAACATTTCCATTTAATAATTACAAAGTTAATGAAATTAATTAAATTCCCTATCTTCTTTAAGCCATCAAGATATCGGCCAGTGTGGAAGCAGCAATCATGTAATATAATAAAAAAAATACTTGAAGAATGTTGAGGTTTCAACGTAAAATCAACTCTTAATATGCACTTGCAAGATTTTTTAATTCCTAAAAGTGGAATTCACACAGTATCTCCATTCCTACCTTCGTGCCTTTCCTGGCTCTAAGAGAGGCAAGGGTCGACTCCTTGAAGTCTTCCTTGGGTGTCCTACACTCCACCCATTTACCTGTCATAGGCCTACCACCAGGGAGTTCTCCAGTAGTCTGGGAATTGTGGTATGCTCCATGCTAGCATAACACAATAAATTGCCTAGCATAGCTTGCAACCTCACCTCCCAGTTGCCTACGAAGAATCTCTCCCATAAATATCTAAAAATCAAACATGGAAATTAGTAATCATCACTTATTACTCAAAATTCGCTGTTCAATTTTCTCAAACTATTTCTTACTTAGGAGAATCTAAGACTTCATTGCTAGACTATTAGAGAATTTAAGATGTCATGTTTGGTTTCAACGATTTGAATTTTTTTTGGTCAAAAGTGTCCATGATTTGATTAAATTGAAGAATACTGAATGCTATTGAAAATCTGGGTGTCCACTTCGTCTAAGATAGAACATTAGGGAAATTAATCCCTTGGTTAGATTTGGAGGGATTAGTTTCCATCTGTGACTACTCTCTCTTATATCATCCAAATCAAACAATTTAACATTTAACATTCATTTCATCATTTGTTATATACTTAATCTAGTAAGTTATCTTTTTCATTGTCAATTTAGTAATTTATCTAATTCAATTATTATTGATACCAATCAGCCACAAGATTGCTTTTCCATTAGAATTGGCACTCAAGTTCCATCCTCTACCTCTAATGATCATATGATCTAAAACCATTACGGAAGGAGGCCTGTGCATCTCTAGTAGAATACCCAAAGTTGCTTTCAGGACATATATATTTCATTGGAACTCCCCGAAAAACCACTCCAACAAATTAGCCATGACATTATTAATTCCTAGCTAAAAGTGGTTAGCCAAAAGAGAAAAGAAAACTTTTTGCCAAGTCTTGTTCTCTCCTCTCTCTTCGTTATTAATTCAATTCATTAAAATTAATTATTTACTATTCCATGTTAGCCAAACTAGACGATAATGTTATGGCTAGACCGTTCCCATATCTAGAGACAATTAGGTAGGACAAGTTCGAGAAATTTTTGTGTGACCTAGAACATCAGCACGTGGTATTATCATTTTATGTGTTATTTATAATATAGTAAATGACGTAATTGACACACATCCTACTTGTAGGATGTATAATTAAAAAATAATAATAGTGTTATAGTTTGAGCATAACAACACCATTACATGGTGATGTATCAGATAACTTAAACATACTCAACCAACTTAGGGTGAGGGAGACAAATACAGGGCCCTCCTATGTGTATGAATATGACTACATGGTCAGGTGGTCCGACTGCTGCAACTTAAAATTTGCCAAAAATAGAGATAGTAGTTGGCCATAAACAATTTTCTATCATTAGTAATTAGCCATAAACAATTTTTCTGTCATTTGAGGTCAAACATATACAAACTTTGGCTAGCTAGCACTTGTTGAACATGCGTAAGACCATAAAAATAAAGAATGATAATCCTAACTTTGGTCGCGATATAAAAATAAATACTCTATCATTAGAGTGACAATGACTCCTTTAAGCATCCTTTTGTTTTTTCATTACATTCTTGACACTAGCTTGCTTGAAACGTAACACACATATTAGCTGGCTTGCAAAGATCAATGATGACTTCGCATCCACGTTGGTCAGATATATATGTTGCTATGCCAAGAAATGTACTATAGCTAATTTTTTTTTATTTTTTATTAGTGAAGAAGATTAATTAGATTCACGTAAACAACTTCAAATAAAAGCATTTATTCAAACTTGGCGAACTGCTTTTGCTCAGGGTTACCCATGGACAAAATATTAATCGTGCGTGATTAGATAGCTAGAGTTGAACAGAAAGATGCTTAAGTCCATAAGCACTTGGGCAGAGCATCAAATAGAAAAAAAGCACTTATGCAGTCAAATTCAATAATTAAAAATATCACTTTCTCTGTTGATACTATACTTATCTGCAGTGCTACCATGCACTGCAATGTGGCACAAAGTGATTTGCCAACAGGCTGCCAAATATTTGGACAGCCAAGCGCCAAACTTGGATGTGGACATGGAGGCTAGAGCATTCACGCATCCCTACTGTGACGTTGATGAGGTCTTAAAATTTTCCATTTAATAATAAAACAAAGTTTATGTAATTAAATTCCCTATCTTCTTTAAGCCAGCAAGCTATCAGTCAGTGTGGAAACAGCAATCATGTAATATAATCAGAAAATTATTTGAAAATGTTGAGGTTTCAACGTAAAATCAACTCTTAATTAATATGTATTTGCAAGATTTTTTAGTTTCTCGAAGTGAAATTCACACGGTAGCTCAAATATTTGAGTTTGATTTTGATAAATTGAAATTAAACTCAGATAATGAATCAAAAGTTTAGGTTCAATTAGTGTGAGTTTAACTATTGAGTGTAATACATAAGTTTCTCGAGTTTGATTTCTACAATTTTCTCCCATAATCATTAAACTCACACTGCTTTAATAAGCAATGTCATAAAATTAATCAAACTCTAGTGCGCATTCTTATATGAGAATCATCTTCACACATACAAACGGCCTTATTGTAAGATGATATTTCTCATTACAGACAAATGACATTTTTTTAATTTTTTTGCAATGCCACGGAGTATAGAGTAATTCGAAAAAAAATAAAGGTTAAAATTGAACATTCAATGCCATGGAACATCGTAATCATGTTTTAACTTGTGAACATAAAAGTAATTTTAACAAATTACTTTTACACACGTATCAAATTATACTTTCTTTAAAGCCAAATAGTGTTTCATATTTGCCACCAACTTTATATTGTTATTGAATAGTTAGAGGCGTGCCCTGAATGCTCTTCTACCCCGCACAGCATACAGTGATATATATTATTTTAACAATTATCTTAATACCTAAAAACGATCCTCCTGAATTGGCCAATGTCTCTGTCTTCCCATGTAAATACAAACCCTAGCATTTTGCTTCACGGGGGTCATACTCTGATAAGGAATGAGCGTGAGTGTGTGTGTAATTCCTGTTATGAAGCTTTCTTTTTCTAGAAAAAAAAAAAAGAGAGTAAAAAAAGAAATATTATTTTTCGGCATCTTTGTCTTCTGTCCTGTTCTGCTTCCACCACCTTCAAAACTCACCTCCTTCATTAACCCTAATATTTATAAGCTCTTTGAGTCCTCCGCTTTAGCATAAAAAACAGCTGGGAGGTGTTTCCTAGGACGGCAGATCTTGTAAGAAACTATGGGGAAGAAAGTAAGCCAACAAACTGCATCACTGAAAATATCTAAGAAAGAAAACAAAGAGTTTAACAGTTTGATAAGACTTTTGAGGCCTAAAGTCTACATCACTGACAGCTCTAGCTTCAAGAGGCTCGTACAAGACCTCACCGGCAATGGAGCTTCGAATCCAATTACCACTTCCTCCTCCCTCTTGCACCCTCCGAAAAAACATAGACTGCCGGTCGAGGAGGAGAAGGAAATCCCAGTAGTTGTGGACATTGAGCCTGAAGGCAGCGTGGATATGTCTATTGACACGTCGTTTGATTCTTCGGAATTGTGCAGCCAAGTGTTTATAAATGATCAAGAGTTCGAACAGTTATGTTATCAGATATTTGCAGATGATCATACAACAACAACTACTAGTACTTCAGAAGGTTCCTCAGAAGAGCAATTGTTGGTGGATGATATGCTACCTTTTCAAGATCTTGAGCAATGGCTCAATTTAGACACTGTTTATGATCAGCCTAATCATGATCCTTTTTCCCACTATGGTTATGCTCAAATTGATCAACAAGTCAGCATATATGATTACGAACTCTCGGGGTTACCATGATCAAATTTGTTAAATGTTCGTTGTATAAACATCCGGTCTTGTAATATTCTTCTTTTGATGCCTAAGTAGTACATATGTTCATAACAAAGATATGCATTTATTCAATGTGGATTCTTTGTACAGAGAACCTATTTCCGCTTTAACTGATTACCGTGTATAATTTGTTCAATCTATATTTCGTATTATTATCCATGCATGCTTCTCATTCATATACGTAGGTGTACATTGTAACACACATGCTATATATGTTCAACGGGGACAATCGTGCATGTCGTAAAATTATGTTTGTTAAACTGAATGGTTTGTCCATAAAAGGCAAAGAATTGTACGGCTTCCAACACACAAAAGGTTAGTAGCATTGGTCTAGCTTATAAAATCTTTGTATAAATAGCATGCTTCGATTGTAAGAAAAGATCTTAATTACCAAACCAAAGTATTCACAACATATTCCAAGTGTCATAGGATGCATTTCTAGTTTGTGTTTAGGAAATCAGATCACAGCACACAACCGATATATTTGCACAAGAAAAGTCAAAATTTCCCGTTATTTTGAAGAAGTTGGGGTTACTCATTCTTAAGTCTACACCACTGACTGCTCTAGCTTCAAGAGGCTCGTACAAGGCCTCACCGGCAATGGAGCCTCGAATCCAATTACCACTTCCTCCTCCCTCTCGCACCCTCCGAAGAAACGCAGACTGCCGTCTGCTGGTTGAGGAGAGGAAATCCCAGACTCCAAAAAGTAGTGGATGTTTGAGCGCAATTGGTATTAAAATATTATTTTTATTAAAATAATAAAAGATTATTTTGTGTATAGTTTAAGATAAGGATTTTTAACTAATCACATCACTTTAATATCTGAAAATATAATTTGTGGGAATAGATTTTTGAGTAGATTTTTAACTAATTTCGTAGCGCCACTTGTCATGATCTGTAAGAATTTTGCTAATAGATTTCCAATAAAATTTTTAATCAATTTTGTAACATCCCACAGTCTAGGGAGTGGATCATGTAAGCCTTATATGTATATTATTATCTCTACCTAGAACGAGGCTTTTTGGGAGCTCATTGGTTTCGGGTTCCATAGGAACTCCGAATTTAAGTGAGTTTGGGCTAGAGCAATCCTAGGATGGGTGACCCTTGGGAAGTTGCTCGTGAGTTCCCAGAAACAAAACCTTGAGAGCGTGGTCATGGCCCAAAGCGAATAATATCATACTACGGTGGAGTCGAGTCTGGGATGTGGCGGGGGACTGTCAATCTTGGTCATAGATCGTATCATACAAATTTATGGATATGTTCCAACACTAGGGATGTGACAATTTCGTCCCACCACGTGTCACTATTTGATCAGAATCTTTGTGGATATATTTATGACAAGATTTTTAGTCAATCACGACGTGACATGTGTCATTATCTACAATTTTTTTTTTCTCTTCATATAAACCCTACATCCAACCTAAACTCACACATCAAATTCAAAATCTCTAAATTTTATTGATTTTGGTGGATTGAATTACCCAATTGCCCTGGCAATTGGATGGGGTGGAATTTGTCTTATAATTGTCCCCTTTTCCTTAGGATTTCTCAGTTTCTATTTTCAAAAGTTGGGCCATCCCCAGGCCTCAGATTCCTTGCCCAAAATTTTATTTTAACCAAATTGTTT
Organism: Pyrus communis; assembly: GCF_963583255.1. Taxonomy (NCBI): domain Eukaryota; kingdom Viridiplantae; phylum Streptophyta; class Magnoliopsida; order Rosales; family Rosaceae; genus Pyrus; species Pyrus communis. Next base: position 8,808,880 of record NC_084809.1, on the reverse strand, counting down.
CAAATTTTGTGTCTAACCTTGGAAGATCGATCTTTGGATCAAATTTAACGGTTAAAATTGAAAGATCGGGAACCGTTGGACTCGATCTAACGGTGGATTAACCTCTAGCACTTGCTATCTGACAGTGGATTGATTAACCAACAGGTGAAGTCCCAAAAGACGCCTATGATGGAATCATTATATAACGGGAAAATTCAAATCATCTACAGTTTTTCTATATCATTTAGATTAAATATTTGTGCCTTTTTAAAATTTGATTAAATTACTTTGATCAATAGTTACCTCTATTTTTTAAAATCAAAATACTTTTTGAATTTATTCTTTTATCTACATGATGCACTTTTCCTTATTTAGTGGAGATATTAGTAATTAAACTATATTTTCTCTTCTTCCAAATATGTTTTTTCGATCACAATTTTTTTTTTGTTATGCAAACATTTAATATTATTTCTTTTTCCAAATGATTTTTTCTTTTTCAAATAGTTGGTGATCAACATAAAAGTTCTGTGTAATTTTTTCAATTTTTTTGTGAAATAAATTTTTTTTTTTTTTGCTGCTTTTTTAAGTATAGTTGTTGACGAATTATTATTAGATACAATACATTACATATATATTATCTGCAGGTACATTTGAATGTACACAAATCATTAATTGGTACGTTTATTTGCTATATTTTGGTGAGTTTGATTTGATACTTATTGTGACAACCCGTTCCAAATTTTACGTTTTTATTTTATTTTAAAAGCGTGAATTTACGAAATGGCCCTAGAGGCAAGGACTTTGACTTCCGTTGACCATCGACTTGAGAGATGTGAGACTTATTCTTTAAGCATATCCTCGTAGTACTCTTTGATACGAACGTATAGGCGAAATCCGTTTGCGAGTCCGGATTATAACGGTATACTTATAGACGTTTGAAATTGGTTATTTAAATATTTGAATTCCCACCTTGTGGGATTAGTGGACCAATTAAATTAAAGGGACAAGGAACCAATTAGAAAATAAAAGTGAAGCTTGCAGCCAATCAAAAAAAAAGAAGAGAAAAAAAAAAAAAAAAAAAAAAAAAAAAGGGGAAGAAAGCTTCCCGTGCACCCATACCCGCACCACCGCGAGTCCATCTTCCAAGGCCGATTCCGGCCAACTCCGGTGGATTTTTTCGATGCCACCACCACCATCTTGAAGCTCTCATTCCCCTCTACACAACCCACCCAAGAACCACCTTGATTGACCATGGTATGAGGCGGTTTGAGGCCACGAAAGTTGACGAAAATCAATGGTGCTCCGGCCACCCTTTTCGATTTTCCGGCAAATCGGCAAAGCAATGGCCGATGCCACCACTTGGGCTTTGTAGCCCATCATCCCAGGAGCAAAACCCAACCAACCTTGACCCCGTTGGACCACCGTAGAAGACGAATCGACGTCGGGAAGTTTTAGGCACCCGCCGGCTTCGTGGGCAAAATTGACCATCTTCCGTCCACTTTTGGACTTCGTGGAAGGTATGAAAGTTGCTTCACTCACTGAGATCTTCATTTCTGTGAAGTTTGAGAATTTTTGGAAATAGTTGGATTTTCTGGCGAGTCGGGACGGCCGACCGCCACCCGTGGTGGCGCGTGGCCAGTGAGCCGCCAATGCTATTTTTAGGCTATGTCGAATGTTTTGAATTCAGTTTTGTCGTTTGAATGACGTAGGTTGATAGTTGGAACCTAAATTCGTTACGATACGTTAGTTGATAAAAATGTGAATCGATGATCCGACCGTTGGATCGTCACCAAAATTGGATACATTATAATACGTAATATTTAAAGATCATAGGAATTTACAGATCGGGAATCCGACTTACGGATCTTCCTGAATTGGATTTGTAAGTTAGTAAAATAAATGTTCACGGCCACTTGTTTTAGGCAATTGGCGGAGATCTGACCGTTGGATCGTAATGAAATTTTAATATGTTATTCTAGAAACATATTGTGGATCGTTGGGAGTTGCGGATTGGAAATTTGATATGCGGATCTTCCGGGTCAAGTTATACAGGGTTGTAAACCCTACCGTCGATCTTTGATCGACGGTTGACTTGTGATCAATAGGTATCAAACTATTTTAGAATGTCGTTGAGGTTGTGTTTTATGTGAATTACATATTCTTCGGATAAGAGTTCTGAGATGTGATTTGATAATTGGTCACATGGACCAATCATTCAGGACGCCTCGATGTGTGCGCTAGAGAATCTTAGCGTGGACTCCAGGTGAGTGCATCTTTTCCTTTTTATCGTACATATTATTGAGAGTTCTATCGACACTTTTAAATTGATTAGGCATATTACTTTTATATATAATTATTGTGAATGCTTGAAGTACGATATGAACTACGAATGGCTTGATCCCTATTTAGGGTACGTAGGCAGTCTAACGAGACGTTAGATGCAGCCATAAAATATTTGAGACCAAAGCCTTGCTTGGGAAATTGAGTAAGGCGAAGGAAATTGGTAAAGGCAAGTTTTAGTTTTATGAATTAGTTAGCTAAATTAGTGTTAATTGGGTCGTCATGGATAATTATCCCTGAAAATAAGTAGTTTGTGAGTATGGCGTTATTGATTGTACACTTCTCACTGTATTGTTTATAATTGAACATGCTACGACATGGTTGAGTATTAGATTACATCATGGTATATCAATATGTATATTACTTGCATATAATTATTGGGAATGCTTTCAAATGCAAAGGTGAACTCAGGACACCCAGGTAAGTTCAGGTGAGTTTATAGTACTAGTTGAATCGATTGCGTTATAGCATGACTACAGTTATGTGTTAGGCAACTTCGATATTGTCGTACTGGTTGCCATGAGTTGCACATGTTATATTGAGATGCATTGAGAGCTCATAAACCTGCACCCCGGTGTTAGTGCTCCCGCCCGTGGCCAGGGCACAGTCCTTCAAATGATGTTCACCTCCCGCACCTTATGCTCACCTTGGATTCAAGGTAGGTGCACATTCCTGTCGTATAGACCACTTTAGGTGGTTCCGACTCGTAGGTGACCCGCGATTATTCGCCCAGTCTTCACGTGATCGTAGCACTTGAGCGTATTTATTTACACCCAGTCCTGTCGTACAGACCACTTTAGGTGGTTCCGACTCGTGTGCAGGTATACTTATTGAGCTATTGGCTAGCCAGGATTGATGAGATATGGATAAGTCGTACAGGTCACTATAGGTGACTCCGACTTATATGCTAGCCAGGATTGATGAGATATGGATAAGTCGTACAGGTCACTATAGGTGACTCCGACTTATATGCTAGCCATGATTGATGAGATACGGATAAGTTGTACATGTCATTTTAGATGGCTCTGACTGATATATTACTTTGTATTGATTTAGCTCATTTGGCCTACTTATTAATGTATGGTGGATTTAATGGCAAACCGTGGTTTTGGTCATTTCTGAGTATGGTTTGGATATATGTATATATGTTGTACTGTCTTATGAAAAACGATACGGGTTTTACATTTAGGGCATTACTTTTAGAGAGGTAATAACTTTGGGAAGCTTGGTTTTATTGCTTACTCACACCTTCTGTTTGGTGCCCTCCAGGTTTTAGCTGCTGAGTTTGTATCGACAAGAATCTGTGGTGAATCTTAGTATTAATGGATATTTTTGAGGGTATGATTCTTACCCATACTACTGTACCTTACTTATGCTCTGACATCGCGTGTGAAATGGGTTCGCTCCTACTCGTAGCGCACTCTGGTACTTAGACACTTTTAGATTTAAATTTATTCACTTTTTATACACTATCACATTTTATGGCTTCGTCACCTTCCAGGTGTCGGCCAGCACAGCTCGATTCAGAGTCGAAGTGGACTTTCTGGGTCGGGGTGTGTCACTTATTGTTAATATTGGTACATTATTTTTATTTTGGTACGCTTTATTTTGTACACATTGTGTATTGGTACGTTTATATTATTCACAATCACATTTTCTCTTAATGTACTAAAAAAAAAACTTATTTAGGTACGTTTGATTTTGGGGGATTTAAAAATATTTTAAACTATTTTGGAAAGAAAATATCTTAAATTGTAGCATTATTGTGAAAATAAATTGAACCTAACCAACCTTTTTTTTTTTTTTTTTACAATTATCTCTAACGGAGGAGAATGTAATCAAAATGCTAGATTACAGGAAATTTGTTACAATATAATGTGCATATAGCACCAAACTTATGACAAAAAAAAAAGTTTAATCAAATCACTAAAAGACATGGATGTTTGATCTAGAAAATTCAAAACTGAGGTGCCTATATCAAAAGATCTCTAAAAAATTTGCCAAAGACTAGAGATAGTAGTTAGTCATAAACAATTTTTGAGTCATTTGAGGTCAAATATAAACAAATTTTGGCAAGCATTTGTTGAAAATGTGTAAGACCATAAATATAAAGAATGAAAGTCCTAACTTTCGTCAAGATGTAAAGATAAATGCTAAAAGTCCTAACTTTCATTGAGATGTAAAGATAACTGCTCTACCATTAGCGTTCCTTGGGTTTTAACATTACATTGTTGACACTAGCTCGTTGAAACGTAATACACATATTAGATGGCTTGCAAAGATCAGTGATGACTTTGCATCCACGTTGATCAGATATATATGTTGCTATGCCAAGAAATGTTCTATAGCTAAAATTATTTTTTTATTAGTGAAGAAGATTAATTAGATTCAGGTAAACAACTTTAAATAAAAGCATTTATTCAAACTTGGCGAATTGCTTTTACTTAATCGTGTGCGTGACATAGGGTTGAAGATCAGAAAGATGCTTAAGCAGAGCATCATATAAAAAAAGCACTCAATAAGCAGTCGAATGGGTTACCAAACAATTCAATTAAAAAATCACTTTCATTGTTTATACTTCACTTATCTGCAGAGCCACAAGGAAAGGGATCCTCTAGATTCCTTTCTATCTAATCCATCTAATTCGGAATTCGGACCATTCAAATTTGATTAAACGGCTACAAACAGGAAATCCCTTTAAAGTGATAATAACTGTAACCGTTAGATCAAATTTGAACGGTTCAAATCCTGAACTAAATGAATCAGGTGAAAAGGAATCCGAAGAGGATCCATTTTAGAGCCATCATGCACATGATTTGCCAACAAGCTGCCAAATATTTGGACAGCCAAGCGCCGAAATTCCAGATTTTTGATATGACGTGGGATGTGGACATGGAGGCTAGATCATTCACACATCGCTATTTTGATGCCGATGATGTCTTAAAATTTTCCATTTAATAATAAAATAAAGTTTATGTAATTAAATTCCCTATCTTCTTTAAGCCAGCAAGCTATCAGTCAGTGTGCAAGCAGCAATCATGTAACTGTAAGATAATCAGACAAGTACTTGAAGAATGTGAAGGTTTCATCTTAAAATCAACTTCTGATTAGGGGTGGGCAAATTAAAAAAAAAGGGACTAAACCGACCAAACCTTTGGTTTGGTTTGTTGGTTTATATATATATATATATATTTTTCTTTTCTATGAGTAAACCGAACCGTACCGACTAAGGTCGGTTTGACAAGTGGTTCTTATAATTCTTGGGACATCATTTATCTGAATTGACTCGTGTGTTTGTTTTTATTTGTTTTAATCATAATAGACATATACCTTGTACCCACCACAACAAAACAAAACGTGGTAGTTTTACGAACTCTTGTGCAAAACTTATGCTTCTGTGTTTACATAATTATTACATGGGTAGATTGTTGGAGCGTAGGAAGTGCTGGGAAAGTTACTAGAGGCTTGGAAATATGGAACTTTTGAAACGTTTTGATATTTTGAACTTTGGAACTTTTGGATTGTAATATTTTGAAAAATTGGAGCTTTGATATATTTCCTTTTTGTAACTTTAAGAATGTTTGAATGTTAAACTTTGAATTTAACTACTGTTCACACAAACCGAAAACTGACCCAAATCAACCCCCCATCGTCGGTTAATCGACATGATCGGTTTTAGATCCGACTTCATTGGTTTTGGTTTGCAATTTTGGCTTAACCAACTAGGTCAGTTTGGTTTCGATTTTTGGCCCAAAACCAACCCAACCCAACCCGCTCTCACCCCTACTTCTTATATGCACTTAGAAGATTTCTTAGTTCCTTGAACTGGAATTCATAAAGTAGCTTGAAAGTTTGAGTTTGATTCTTATAAATTGAAATTGAACAAATAGAATGAGCCGTGAATTCGGGTCCAATAGGTGTGAGTTTAATTATTGAGTGCAAAACAAAAGTCTTTTGAGTTTGATTTCTTCAAATATAATTCCCATAATTATTAAACTCACGGCTTTATTAAGCAATGTTATATAATTAATCAAACTCTAGGATAATCAACCTCACATAAACCACTATAGATGACCTTAATGTAAGAGGATATTTTCTCATTATAGACAGATTGACAATTTTCAATTTTTTTGCTATGCAACGTAGTATTGAATATCCTGAAAAATAAAAAAAAAATTAAATTTGAACATTCAATATCAGAGAACATTGTAGTCACGTTTTAACTTGTAAACATAAAAGTAATCTTAACAAATTACTTTTACACGCATATCAAATTATGATTTAGAGAAAAAATGACTTCTTTAAAGCCAAATAGTGTTTCAGATTTGCCACCAATTTTTTATTGTTATTGAATAGTTAGCGGCGTGCCCTGAATGCTCGTCTACCAAATATATTATTTAGTAGATGTTACATAGATCATCAATTTGAATCATATTTTGTAGATTATATGACGTAGTGATTGATAGTTAAATTTCTTCTTTAAATCATTAAAAGAAGAATTTAATCATCAACTACCACATCATGCAATCTACAAATATGATCTAAAAACATATCTCCTTAGCATTTTTCATATTATTTTAAACACTTATCTAATACACAAAAACATCCTATTGAATTGACCAATGTCTCCATCTTCCCATTTAAATACAAACACTAGCATTTTGTTTCCCGCCCCCCGCGCGGGGGTGTGGGGGTCATACTCTGATAACGAATGAGAGTGTGTTTGTGTGTATAATTCCTGTTATGAAGCTTTCTTTTTCTAGAAACAAAAGATCAAAAAAAGAAATATTATTTTTCAGCATCTTTGTCTTGTGTCCTCTTCTGCTTCCACCACCTTCAAAACTCACCTTCTTCATTAACCCTAATGTTTATAAGCTCTTTGAGTCCTCCGCTTTAGCATCAAAAACAGCTGGGAGGTGTTTCCAAGGACGGCACAGTTGTAAGAAACTATGGGGAAGAAAGTAAGCCAACAAACTATTTCACTGAAAATATCTAAGAAAGAAAACAAAGAGTTTAACAGTTTGATAAGACTTTTGAGGCCTAAAGTCTACATCACTGACAGCTCTAGCTTCAAGAGGCTCGTACAAGACCTCACCGGCAATGGAGCCCCGAATCCAATTACCACTTCCTCCTCCCTCTCGCACCCTCCGAAAAAACATAGACCGCCGGTCGAGGAGGAGGAGAAGGAAATCCCAGTAGTTGTGGACATTGAGCCTGAAGGTAGCGTGGATGTGTCTGCTGACGCGTCGTTTGATTCTTCGGAATTGTGCAGCCAGGTGTTTATGAATGATCAAGAGTTCAATCAGTTATGTTATCAGATATATGCAGATGATCATACAACAACTACTAGTACTTTAGAAGGTTCAGCGGAAGAGCAATTGTTGGTGGATGATATGCTACCTTTTCAAGAGCTTGAGCAGTTGCTCAATTTAGACGCTGTTTATCATCAGCCTAATCATGATCCTTTTTCCAACTATGATTATACTCAACTTGATCAGCAAGTCAGCATATATGACTACGAGCTCGCGGGGCTACTATGATCGAATTGTTAAATTTCGTTCTACAAGTTCATAGAAAAATTAAGATGTGTATGTATATATGTGTGTGTTTATTCAATGTGTATTCTTTGTATAGAGAGCTCATTTCCGCTTTTACAAATTACACGGTAATGTGTTCAATCTATACTTGGATTCCATTAACTTTAGAACTCTTCTATTAATTTTTGGATTCTATTATGTACAGTGTATATGAATGCACTACACAATCAAGGTCTACTCCTTTCACCTAGCTTCATTGCTGTTTGAAACTTTAAATCTACTAAAGAGAACGGTGCGCAAAATGTCAGAGTCAACAAATGATTGGCTTTAAGATATTGAGTTATATCCTCCGTCAATAGTTTCGTAACCTTGAGGATGAGTTTAAGGACCCACTTAGTAACCATTTCGTAAATATTAGTTGTATGATTTTTCGTTTACTGTTGGATAGTGGCCAAATTAGGCTAGGAAACAAAACAAATTGATGAGGGAACATCATGATGAGGATTATGTTTCCTTGTTTTGTGGCTTAATTTGCTCCTTGTTTTGTGGCTTTTTCAAAGCCATAATTATTTGGTTTTCGGGTGGAAGAAAGGAGGAGAAGAAAAGGGGTTGTTGTTATTTAAATGCCTTGCCAAAGGAGAAGGAACGGATGAAGAGAAAAAAAGCATCCAAAGAGATGGTGAGAGCATTTGGCTCTACCATGGGCACGGGTGAGAGAAATCAAGAGAGTTAGAGTGAAAGGTCTCTTGTGAAAGAACTCTTGGGGTAGAGTGAGGCTCTTGGGAAAATTCTGTGAGTGGGTGTACAAGGGATATGGGATTGGGTTATGTCGATTTAACTCATGTGTAACTTGTACTGTTTTTCTCATAGTGAAGAGTAATATCTCTCCGAGGACGTAGGCAGGTTTTTGCCGAACCTCGTAAATTTCTCGGTGTCTTTATTTCTTGTATTTTAAACTATTCAACTGTGGGTTTGTATGTTGGTGAAGATAATCAGCCAAGGCACAACAATTGGTATCAGAGCTTTGTTGGAAGCTTTGGTTCATTGAAGGTTCAGATTTATTATTCACCATAATAACTACAAACATGTCGTTTTCAGTTGAGAAGTTTAATGGGAAGGGCGGTTTTACTCTCTGGCAGATGAGAGTAAAGGATGTCTTGACTCAACAAGGCTTGGTTAGAGCTTTGAAGGGAAAAGATGGGAAGCCTAAAGAAATGACAGATGACCAGTGGGAGGAGGATTTGAGAGAGACAGCAGGTTCAAATCAAGCTCCAAAGGCAAGGGACCACAATGCTATGACTGCAAAGAATTCGGGCATAAAAAGATAAATTGTCCTTTGAGAAAAAGAAAGGATGATCTTGGTCCAGGTAGCAGCAATTTTGTGGCGGAAGACTTCGAGTATGCCCTCTAGGTACTCGAAGCAACACATCTCCTGGTGATGTATAGTCTCAAGTGTTGCAGGGTTTTGCAGCAGGTGGAGCTATGGGATTCACAGGTGATGAGATGGTCCTGAAGAATGAGAAGTGTGAGGAATGTTTGTCTGGCTCGACGGGTGTTGCTGGAAATGGGTGCACTGACAAGTTTCCAAGTTGCAGACAATGAAGAGGAGGAAAACCTGCTGGAGGAGACGAGGATGTGTCGAGATCCTGTCTGAAGCTAAATGTTTTTTTTTGCTTGCAGCAGCTGCACATGCATTGGCAGTGACTGAATCGGAACAGGACCAATGAGGTTGATTTAGAGTGTGCATGCTGGTACGTAAGGCCAATGGACTTTGGTACAATTTGGCCAAGGTGGAGATTGTTGGATAGTGGCCAAATTAGGCTAGGAAACAAAACAAATTGATGAGGGAACATCATGATGAGGATTATGTTTCCTTGTTTTGTGGCTTAATTTGCTCCTTGTTTTGTGGCTTTTTCAAAGCCATAATTATTTGGCTTTCGGGTGGAAGAAAGGAGGAGAAGAAAAGGGGTTGTTTTTATTTAAATGCCTTGCCAAAGGAGAAGGAACGGATGAAGAGAAAAAAAGCATCCAAAGAGATGGTGAGAGCATTTGGCTCTACCATGGGCACGGGTGAGAGAAATCAAGAGAGCTAGAGTGAAAGGTCTCTTGTGAAAGAACTCTTGGGGTAGAGTGAGGCTCTTGGGAAAATTCTGTGAGTGGGTGTACAAGGGATATGGGATTGGGTTATGTCGATTTAACTCATGTGTAACTTGTACTGTTTTTCTCATAGTGAAGAGCAATATCTCTCCGAGGACGTAGGCAGGTTTTTGCCGAACCTCGTAAATTTCTCGGTGTCTTTATTTCTTGTATTTTAAACTATTCAACTGTGGGTTTGTATGTTGGTGAAGATAATCAGCCAATGCACAACATTTACTTCTGAGCTAATTGGAATGCTGAAGTCCCACAAAATTTATGAGACCTGTCAAAAAACCTGAACCCCTCGCATGCAGTGAGGCAAGCTTCAAGGTGGATGAATGACACACCGTATAAATGAACGGCACACAGCACAATAGATTACGCATAAAAGAACTGTAACGATACATTGATTATAAAGAAGCGTAACGATACATAGATTACATATCTGGCCAGCATTATATATGAGTTGCAACTCACATAGAAACACAAAAGCAACCTGCCAATGCATGGTATTTCATTATTTATTATTACATAGTTACTTCATGACAGGACACACCACTCCAACTACCAGTGTCAAATTTATCCAGCACCCGCACCTCAATCCACTGCCAATTCTTTCCCATCCACTACCTCCTCAGAAGCTCTTTTGATCCTGGCCGGGATATTCTGTACTCCAGAGCTTACCAGAAGCCTGACAATAATAACAATACTTGGTAACAAGATGTACAGGCCAGTTCACTTCAGGCGTACCAGAGTGATTCTCTACAAGCTCCTCACAGTCCTTACAAAGTATTTCGTAGCCAAAGCAACATCCAGAAAAAAGTTGAAAACCGCCCTCGGCGTAGGAATAAACACCTGTACGGGCAATCCTTACGGAGTGTTTAACTTTTTTCCGACCACAAACATTACAGGAGCGGTGAGCAGTTTTCCGACCACAAACTTCACAGATGGATGTTGTCTCTTCTTCCTTTTGGAGTTTGAGATTATCCTCTGAGTCTTCAACGGACTTTTGTAAACCTTCCTCTTCTTCTGTTTGTATAAAGTCCCACAAAATAACCAAAATGAAATAAAAACAAAACAAACAACGAAAAATAAAAAAAAGTTGAAATAAATATTAAGGCCCATATGAAATCTTCTTGCTACAGTAGCATGAAGACAAGTAGAAACAATATACAGATAATACATGGGAAGTGTTATTGACACTCTAAAAATCTCATTTTACACTACTCACAAGCTTATTTTTCTCACCAAATATAGAAAGTTTGAAGTGCAGTTGAGATTTTTGGAGTGCCAATAATAATTCTCTAAAACATTACAGGGAATTTGGAACTGTATCTCTACTAACCAATTCCAAACAGGCCCCGATCCACTTAAGCAATTACTCGGGCCGCAAATCCTCGACACAATGCAGAAGCTATAGAACAACATACATGCATCATGTAAGACAGACATGCCAACTCATGCACTAAGCCAGCCACCTCGGAATTTTGATTTTCTCATTCAAACATGGCAAACGTAAAAAGCACTAGTTTCATGATCAAGCTTAGTAAGGCTCAATTGTTAAAAATACCCTACAATATAAAACTATCAACACTATATATAAAGCTCTAAAACAATACAAATTTACTACAAAGACGCTAAATGAACAATAAACTATGCAAACACTACGAAGCTACCATTGAAACTTTAAAGTTTTCTCAAATGTATTGCTTCTAGTCATTTTCAAGTTATCCTCCATCTAATTCTCGACGCTGAACACCAAGGAAACAAAATCAGCATTTATCAAACTTGGGGAAAGAAAATAGAAGATTACTAAACATAAAACAAGTAAAAAGCAAGGAAGTGTAAATTTGATAATTTACCAACTAGGAATGTGAAGCATTTCCCACTTACCAAGACGATTCAAAACCTTCACGTTTGCAAGTGAGGACAGGGTCCTGTTAGGGAAAATAAATTTTAGTACCAAAAAAAAGAATATACTAATAGCAAACTCCTTGAACAAAAAACATATTTAGCAAACTCCTTGAGTGTGCCATTAGGTATGAAAAACGCATTCCTTGCAGTCGGATGAAAGCAGGAGGCTCCAGACCATCCTGGAGCATCAACTCCTACAGATAAATAATTAAAAATGTATAATTTTGTTCAATGCATATGCTTATACTCCATTAAAACTTTCCTCCAAGTGAACAATAAGCTTTATCGTATTATCCTAAAAAATGAGTTTCTGAACCCCATCTCACAGATTTTATTTTCTACTTTCATGAAGAAAGACACATGTAAATAGTATACACAGTTATAAAAGCCATTGCACGCTTAGTAACAACTTCCGCCTTAACAAATAAAAAATAACGCAAAGTTTAGGGCACTTTGGTACTCTATTTGAGTACAAGTTTTTTTAACTCAAAAATCGTTTTTGAGTTACAAATTTTAAATTCTTGTTTGGTAGATCATTTTTAAAAACTGGACTTGAGAATAACTCAAAACAAAAACCATGTTTAAGTCCTGAAAACACAAAAAGTTATTTTTTAATTTTTTATTTCATTGTCTCGATCTCTTCTTTGATAGTCGAGTTAGTCGCGTTGAGTCCACCGGTCGAAGAAGAGTGAAAACCACCGATTGCCGATCGAGAGATTTCCGTCGACTAAGAGGTATCACCTGCTGGTGATGGCCAGCGCCGACACCACCGCTTCGCAGCCATCGGGCCATTCTTCACTGGCTTCTCATCCTCCCTCTCTCTCTCGAGTCTCTCCCTACGTCCCTGTTACTATCGCCGTCATCGGCCACCAAACACAATCCAATTTAATTCAAAACTTATTTGACGCTGGTGATGCACAAATCAGTAGAATCATGTGTGTTGGCTGTTAAGCTTGGTTCTATCTAAATTTCTTTTTTTTCTTTCCCAAAAAAATTATTTTCAAGAATTTAATAAAATTCATACCAAACAAGTTCTTGGATTCTTAAGTCTAAATTTAAAGCCCTTGTTTTTTTAAGAAAAAATAATTTTCTTAGTCCAATTCTTAAGCAAAATAAGAAACGAGCCCTTAGTTTTTGTCCAGTTTGTTATGCATGTCAGTTAGAAGCTTCCCTCTGCACGTCCGAGCAGAGGGAAGCTTTTAACTGATTTTATAGTGTACTTCTGCAATGAAATTTTATGATTCGAGATATTGTCTCGGACATGGTTACTCAACCGAGAGCTATAATGCTTCTTTTCCGTCTGATGCATGAGTGAATGGCTGACTCTGTCTTAAGTTGTTGGTAGCACCAAAAATCTATGTCCAAAAACTTGCATTGGGCTGGAAACCACCCTAGCTAACGGTGCTTCTGCCCTTGCTCATCTTCACCGTGATGCTCAAGAAACCGATGATATAACAACTCTAAAGATCACTCTAATGAAGGACCAAAGAAGTTCGGTGCAGAAAGCACTTTTCAAAATACCTTGTATGGAAAACATTGCTGAAGCTTACTCCTGAAGGACATAATAAATCTGGTGAAGCAAGCACTTTTAAAATTCCGTACACACACACACACACACACACACAATTGTGCTCAGACCTTATCAAACTGATTAGATCATATATGTTGGGCCAATTTTGGGCAGTTGAACAAATCGAAATTACTATTAGAAAACAGTGTAGCTTACCAACACAAGCAAAGGCAAAAGCCATTATTATGAACTGATGTTAAACAATGTATACAAAGCATAATAAAAACATGAGAGTATGATAGACACAGATCGAAAACGAGTTATTTAACAAACGAAGAAAACAAGAAGCCTTTGTCATCTAGCTTGTGTTTGTCGTGGAGCTGGAAGGCTATATAAGGATTTCAGTTGTCTGCTAATAAGTTTACTGTTATGCATAGCCAGTTGAAGTTCCAAGTCATCCGACCACCATTGCTCTAACCCGTGAGCCTCAAGAAACTTCTGGTTTCCTTTTGACATCACAAACAGCTTCGCTGCTACTTGCCCATTGGTTGGACGCACATTCTCTTTGTCGGCATTGGCTCCTTCTATTCCATCATGTTCGGTGTAAGAGCAGCAGATATAGTCACTATTATTTACATATAAATGAGGAACCCATTTTCCCAAGCCTACACCAGGATTCTTCAAACCCGAAAAATTTGGTATCCAATTCTTCAATGCAGAACCAGGAGCATTATCCCCCTCTTCACTGCTGACCTTAGTTGCACTGCCCAAAGGGAGCATTGACTTAAATCTCTTCCAAGCAAACCCTGCTTTCTCTCCAATATTTCTGAAGCTCATTGCTAGCGATACAGAAGGCGGGTTGAACAGATGAGTCTCCACATACATCCCTTCTTTGGCTAATGCTTTTCCTACTTGGAGAGCAAATCCGGCCCCCAATGAGTGTCCTGCAATACACACATTACTGCTTCCATACCGTTCAGCAACTGATTTCAAAGCTTCCATAGCTGTTTTGAACCTCACAGAACCCTTCAAGCTCTCCCAAGCAAGAAAACGAAGGTCATCTTCAATATCCCTTCTCATAGTTGGGCCTTTGAGTAATGTTCCTCGAAGTGCTAGAACCACCTTTGGCGCTCCGCTTGGTCTGATAAGTACAAAGTCAGCAAGTGCTGCAGATCGATCCCATTCCAGTATTGCCCCAAATATGGATCCATCTCTTTCATCGATTAAGGTTTGCGACAATTTATACTTAAAGGGTATCCACCATTTAGGAGCTAGAGCATGTGCTTCATCTCTATTCTCTTGTCTGTCAAGTTCAAGCAAATATATTGATTGTATGAAGCACGCGATTACAGTTCGTTTATAATTCCCGTCCTTCCTGTATGAACAGAAATACTAGTCATTTAATTGAAACCCTACATGTTTCTCCATCCCCTAAACTACAGCTTCATAAGAATTAATTACTGCATAGCCATATGAGTGAGGCAACATATATACTAGCTAAAATAGAAATATATTCAACATGATCCAATCTCAAAGCAACCATGTAATCATGTTTATTTGTAATCATGTAATTTATGCTCTTGATATATGTTGCCAAAGCAACCAAAAAAAAACAATCGAACCGGAAAGTCCATAATTTATCAATGTAAACATGGATTAGTAGAATCAAATGAGATAAAACTCCCAAAACCCCATAAATCTAGGATCCCAAAATATAAGAAAGTCCCACTAAAATGCAGCAAAATTTGATACAATCACAAATGCACATTGGGTGAATCAGGTGGTGATGGGTCAAAACCTACAATTATGTACCAAATTTATCCGCCAATCCTTGTTGAAATAATCTGATCTGAGATCCAACAATGCATTTCCCTAATTAATCAACTAATTAATAAAAGCACAAAACATAGACAGGCGAAAACTCTGTTATCTTCTCTGTTCCAAAGGGAGTTTCCTTTTATGTTCCAAAAAAATAAATAAAATTCAAAATTAATCATTCATCTCCAAAATTTCATGGGCAAGTTTCTAAATTTCCAAATTTTCTAACAAAATCCAAAACTGAAACCCATTCTGCTAATTTTTTTTAGCAACAATCCAACATATTTCAAATCTGTAAAGTTCCAGAATTTATAAAAATCTGAAATGGGTACTTACCAACTCGAGTTTAGAAGGTCTCTCCAATTCGGAGAGGTCAAATTGCGAGGTCCGGATACATGGAAAGCGTATGGATGAGCAGCCTCAGCTGCCACAACTTCCTTAGTTGTCTCCTCTCCGCGGCCGTGCTCAGTCATTAATGCACCGCCACCAGAAACAGCACCGCCTCCTTCTGCTGCTGCTTCTTCCTGTCTTTTTTCTGGGTTTCTTTGCATGATGAGGGGAGAGAAAGAGAAGGAGAGAGATGGAGTGGGGGTACGGAAAAAGGAAGGTGAAGTCTTTTAGTTGGTATCTGATTCGAAGAAGTGAATGGGAAATAGGATTATCGGCCTCCCTTTTAATTTTAATTTAATGATTCGAAACGCCTGGATTTTGTAGCCCTCCAACGGTCATATTACTGGCTATCTCGGTGGGTTCAATATCAAATGACCATATCACCCCTGCTCGATTTCAAGAAAAAATATCCTTATTTAAAAACAAAAATGTTCAATTCTCGGATAGAGAAAAATTCAAAAATGTAACATATGTCATGAAAATATTTTTTTATTTTTTTTAAATTTCATAGAAAGAATATAAAATAATTGGCTTGATTTAAAATCAGAAGCATAAAATACATTTCTTAGAGGGCACTAAGGCCGAAGGATGTTTTGGTCATTTGACTGTCCTTCCTGGAGTTTTAGCGTTTGATTGCAAGCTGGATTATGTTGGGTCCCCGGTCAAAGAAAATCAAATTGAATATTGTGAATTTAGGATATCCTCAGGATCCTTCCTCAATGGTGATCCTTTGTTAGATTGTGGGGTCCATAGTGGCTTACTTAATCTAGAAGTTAAAAATATTTGGGAGCCAAGCCAACAACATAAGTTGCAATAAAACAGCCATATCAAACCAACCCGTCTCCATTAGGTTGGAGAATGTTCTAGGTTTTGATTCATACAGATAGTGGCATGGTTATGATTTTTAAATAATGGGGTCATAATATCAGTCAAAAAAATTTTTATTGGGCCGTTTAGTCGAGCACCTTGTATGCACCTGTCAATTCCTGTCAAAATATGTTGAAGGTTTATGCCAACATACGTTGACAACTATTATTATTTGTAGAGGCTTGTCTAGGGTGGATGCTAGATATGGAGTAATGTTGAAAACTGTCAAGGCTTTTCAACTAAAGTATTTCATCAAGCACATAATCGCACAATAGAGTAATCGGAAATTAGCCCCCGTGGTGAAAAAATTTGGATTTACCACGAGGGTTTAAATCTGATTTTTTCATCACGAGGGCTATCTTCCGACTACTCTATCATTACGAGGACCGGTAATTCAATTTAGTGTAGAAGAAAATATAAGAAGTAGGAGAAGGAGGTTGTAATTTAATTTGTCTTATTTGTTTATAAATGTCAAATATAATACACAAACAAATATACATGCGGTTTTCGAAGTTGTTGGGGTCAAAAACAACAAATGATCCCATGCTGGCTCTGCCATACATACTAATGCAAGTGAAATCTATAATTTGTATTGAGTTTGATACTTAGTTATAATTCATTATGACTTGTTATGTATAGATTAATACCGAGTTATAAAATAAATAACCGAGAAATTAGACCGAACTAGAGTTAGAAAACCGAAAAATAAATAATCAAGTTGACTAAATAAGTCAAAACTCAGATCAAACCAACCTTCCAATTTGGTTCTCGATTTGAATAAAATGAAAACCGACTTACCAAACCGAACCTAAAATTAATCACTAGATAGTTATGACTGATCCTAATCACTAGATAGATT
The DNA here is from genome assembly GCF_963583255.1 of Pyrus communis. Classification (NCBI taxonomy): domain Eukaryota; kingdom Viridiplantae; phylum Streptophyta; class Magnoliopsida; order Rosales; family Rosaceae; genus Pyrus; species Pyrus communis. Next base: position 8,791,530 of record NC_084809.1, on the reverse strand, counting down.
AGTTTGATTTAATTAGGCTACTAAGCATGGGTGAGAAATAATAGTTTTTTTTTTAGTACAACGATATATTTTACATAAAAGGGAAGGGAGAGTTCGGCTAAACTACGCAATAGGCAATCTAATTTGGTATCGAATTCTTCATCCATAAGATTCGAATCTAAGACATCTCATTTATAGATGAAAATGAATATCACCAGACGGTAGAGAAATAATAGTTATTTTGCCTCACAAATATTTGTTTAATTTTCCACACGGACAAAAGACACGTTTAAGTGGTTTATGTGTCAATATGTGGAGGAGCAATTTCCCGCATTTATTTTAGTCCATATAAATAATAAATTGAGGTGTGGGTGTAATGCGACAGGAGGCGCAACCGAAGTAATAGCCTCAAAGGCCTCCATGGCCAATGAAGAACCTTGTAAACTCACACAACCAAATCTCATAGAATTATGGCCCTGAGTTTTACTGCTGCTTCTTCATTTTCTTCTTCTTTTAGTCCTCCTCCTCCTCCTCCATTTCTAAACCCAAAGCACAAACCCCACCTCAAGTTGTACCCCTTTAGAACATATGCAGCTCCTTCGTCAGACGGAACTGAGAGTTGGGTTAAAGAGGAAGACCCTCCTGCTTCTTTCTCCGGTATACTTTTCGTTAGCGTATTATCGATTTTGTTCTTATGTGATCTGGGTTCGAAAAGTATGCTTCTTCATTATTTAAAACACAACTTTACTGGATAAGTCACTTTGTTTGAAGTAATCAAACGAGTCCTCTATTTGATCAATTTAGTCAGCCCTTGAGCGTATCAAGAACACTGGAGATGTTAGTGGCTTCCTCTATAAGCACTTCTAAACAATCTAATCACAGCTTTTCACTTTCTGCTACATAAACAATCTAATCACAGGTTCTACACTGTCAGCTATATAACAATTTGATTCAACTAGCACCAAAGAGTAAGGAATTTAGCATGCCACTAACACTCTATTTGCGGCTTCTTATATCATGTTTTTTTACGGGAAGTGATTTCTGCACACCCTTTTGACATTTTGCATTCTTCTGTTTAATTATGACCCTCGATCTCCATTTTAATGTAATTGATAATAATGGAGAGAATTTCATAGCTACGAAATCTGCCATTCAACTTCTGGTTGCCAGCATCTTTTATTTCGTTCCCTTTGAAAGGCTGTTGATTTTCTTTTGGCATTGATTACTTGAAATTTAGAGTATATTGACTTCACTTTGTAACCCAAATATGCTTGAAACACTTTTGATATGCCTTCTTCTTTATAGGATCATCGTCATCTGCTCGCGCACAGCTGGATCTTTTGGAGCAACTTACCTCTTCTAGCTCATCAGTTGACGCCAGTATGCAATTCTGTCCATTTACTGAAACAGGCACAAAAACGTATCATGTGTTGCTCAGAAATTTGAAGAATGAGAATGCTAATAAGTTACATATTTGATTGCCAGGTTATGTTAGCGATGGCAACTCCCGAAAACTTACAATCCGTCAGCAGCTAGCGCAGTTGGTTGGGGACAGAGACGGGGATTTCATCATTCCACTAGGTAAAAACTTTAAAAAGGTGAGTGCCAAGGCTCTAACCGTCTCTCAGAAGCGAAATATCAAACGACAGGCTTACTTAAACGAAGTATCGAAGAGGAATGATTCAGTTTTCTTTGCCACCATTGGAGCATTTGTGCTTGTTCCACCTCTTGTAATATTAGGAATCGCCATATTGACAGGTTATGTACAGCTTTTCCCATGACATATATACTACTGAACTAATATATAGAAATTCAGTTCACTATAAAATTTGGAGATGCAGTGCTTCAAATGCTTCATTGTTTGTTCAAAGGGGGTACATACACTGACTTCTTGGAATCGCATTCCCTTACTTAGTAAAAATCTACAATCTGTTTATAATCACAGAATCTCCAAATCTTATACAGAATCCTACTTACAAACTTCCGCTAATGGTGTGTGTTACCAAATAATTTCAAAATATACCAGCAAAAACACCATTAGTTCATCTTATTGGAAGAATTCCTCATCCCAACACCCAGTGTTTCACCTGCTAGAAACACCAACTATTCCTAGAGAAGACGGGAAAATGATTCCCGCAAATCTCGTTTTCCCCCTCTACACTCTCCCTTTGCTTGTCCGTTGATTCTCCTTTCGATCTATTCTATCCAACGGGAGGAGAATAGGGGAGAGAAAGGGAATGCAGAAATCATTCTCTGTGAAAAAGTTGAAGATACATATATATATATTTATTTTATATATTAAGAAAAGAGAACACTTCTCAGCAAGAATCAGTGACTGCTTGCTTTTGCTTTTCTATTGGCAAAAGTACTTGATCTGCAGTGGGCCTTACTGGTTCATGGCCCAGAAGCACTCCTTGCTTTTGGATGTACCACCATTTGTCTTGGAAGAGGTAGAAGAAGGTCATGAAAGAGACTTGAGCAGTGAAAATTATGGTCCAAAGCTTTATGCCTTTTGAGGTCTTCTCATGGTAGGCTTGTAGTCCTGTGTATATGTTGAGGATCCCAAGCAGTGACACTGCAGTTCCAAGAATCCAATGTACAGAAAACCATACGCTTCTTCCCTTGGATCCCCTGTATAGAAATAAAGACTGTAATTAACTCGTAAGTGAAATTATTTTCGCCTTTTATTTCCTCTCACACACTTACTGAAGACTCGTTGCAGAATTTCTGTACTTTTAGATTTGTTGTTTTGATAAGGGGATATTCAACTACTTTAAACTATGAAGCAGGGGATCAAGCTTTGGTGAATGGGGCAAGCCACCTGTTCAACTAGCCTAACCCATATTTGCGTATTTTTGCTCTATCAAACAACCACACTTTCCTAGCACCCCAAAGATAAAGCACATTCGTTTTATTTTGGTTTGGTGAGGACATTTGGATTTGATAATTTACCTTTGTGGCCTTATAAACCCCATTAGGGCTTGCAACCATATGAGGCCATATAGGCCTAAGCCAACTCTTTGGTGTTTATTGTTGAAGGAGTTGTTGAAGTTTCTGAAGGACATCACTGCTGCTGCTGTTGCAAGAAGGATAGAGAGCATCTGTTGAACAAAACTAATCAAGCAAGAATTAATTAAAGTCATGTCATGTCGTAATTAATCGCATCGAATCAAAAGCCACTACATAATAATTAGTTGTGTGAATGATGGGATTTGACATCAGGGAAATTCAGCACCTAACACTATAATTATGTTCCACACACACATGTGCTAATTAATTTAAAATGAAAAAAATCAGAAGCTTTGAGTTTCTAGTTACCCAGAAAATTATAAAGATACTCCTGTCTTGCTCTCTAAGCATTAATCATAATCTCCTTTAAACAAAAAAAAAAAAAAAAAAAAAAAATTAGTTTTAATTTCCTTTTACCATCTTTGTAAGTAAGAGTGGGGCATCTGAACCTAATAAATAAGCTTGTAGCTTAAATAATTTAGTTTTCATAAACACTGTAGTCTTTTTATTTATTTATTTATTATTACGTGGAAGGTAGGGTTTGAATCTGCGAAACTCTTAATTGAAGAGAAATATCCTATTCATCACGGAAATCTATCACTTGCAATTTTAATCTTTTTTTTAAACCAAAAACACAAAGAAAAATAGGAAAGACGGTGAGTCAGGTTTCATAAACAAAGCAATTTTAATCGTTTTCAAGTGAAAGAAATCTAAAACTATTGAAAAGTCTAATTAAATGTTAATCTAGATTATTAAAGAGGAGAATGATAATGTAACAGTAAATAGATAATAATGTAACAGTAAATAGATGAACTTGCCTCTGAAAAACCATGAACATAGAAAAGAATTCTGAGCCTTCTTCCACATTCCTCTCTCCGTGACATTCTGATAGCGAGTATTCCTACAGGCATCAAGAACCCCATCGAAGCCCAAAGAAGAAACCCGTGGAGTCTGATTTCAAACGATAATTTGTGACTCATCTGCTGTAAAAGTCATGCACCAAAATTCTGAGTTATGAGCATTTGAATTCCTTCACAAAGTAATTAGATGGAGTGGAGTATTACCTTATGAATGTTGTCTTTGTTACTGCCTCCACCTTTCATGTGTTCTTGAGAGGAGCTGACGAGCGGCGAAACAAGAAAAAGAAGAAGACTTGAACGAATGCAGAAGAAACCCAGTTTCTGCAGAAACTTCATCTTGCTTTCTCTATGGTAAATGAAGAAACAAACCCTAAGCTTAATGATATATATTTGGGAAAGCGCTCTGGATGTCAGCTGCAGACAATAAGGCATGCTGCAGACACTAAGGCATTTGAAGTGCTTCACCAGTACTTGATTGCCTCTCTCTCTCTCTCTCTCTCTCTCTCTCTCCCTCTCCCTCCCACATGCAAAATACCCCACTTCAAAAACAACAGATATGTCAAAATGTAAGAGAACAAACTGATCAAGAAAGATGCTTAAAAGTTTTTGAGATTAACCATTCAGTCTGTTTCTTTTGGCTTAAAAGAATGCCAAGTGGGATGTCTTTAATGTAATAAGGATGGTAATTGCATGGACGTTGATGGTCTAAATGAATGAGAGTAAGAAAAGAAAGTGGAGGATAATTGAAATATGAATTGATGTTTCAACCTTGTGGGGTTCCACTTTGACATGCTTTTTGGGTTGATGGAAGAGAATGTGGAATTTCATCGACCAAAAAGAATGTCAGGTTTTCTGCTCTCCACTAACCAGTATATGGTGTGCCTGTACATAACTCACAAGTCTAACATGTTGTACCAACCCATTGAAAAAACACAAGGCATTTCACACTAAACAGTAAAGGATTGTCCTGGCACTCCAAGTTCCAAGTTCAAATCCTCCGATTTTCATTTTTTCTTTGTATAAAAATAAAAATAAAACATCAGTAAATTTGTTTTTATTGTTTTCTTTATTTCCATTAGAGTTTCCATTAGAGCTCGCTTTAGTGTGAATTTTAACAAAAAAAATATCAAAGATCTGACAGCGGGCGGGCGGACCTGGACGAGGATGTTAGGCAATCAAGCGAGGGAGGTTGTGACAACCCCGGTATTGTGTCTCACATTGGTAAACTACTAGATCGATTTATTTAGTAACTAGTCCTTTTAAATTTTAACTCAGACTAATCCAAGCAGTTAAATTATCAATTATGTATGCCACACTGAACTGAACCAGTTTTACACAATTGCACTTAGATTTAACTAATGATGTAGAACAGATGGTTGAGTGAAGTAATTAGTGAATAGTATGGATCATTTCTCGGTATATATTTTATGAGGCAGGTGGACCAAGACAGCGTATGTCATGCATATATACTTTTTGGTTGTGGGAAATCTAATATTTGATTGCATAAGAAAAGCTATGTGTGTTGTCCTCCCTTTTCAAATACAGCCACCTCTGGATTCCTTCAAATTCATGATTACCATTTTGTAACTTATACGTGTTTGCACAGACCCTTATCTTATTTTGATGTTTTTTAGTTGGTAACCTCAATCAACAATCTAAGATTCTAAACCATATTAATCTTAAAGCATAAAAGCGTTTTTGTTTTCCTGATAAAAATAGAGAATGATCAGGCGAGATTAGCTTTTTGCAACAGCGCATGCAGAGCACCTGAACGAAAAAGGCCATTGCACTCAAAAAGCGTTTTTGCATTATGTTTTTATGGGTTGGGAACTAAAGTAGAACATAATGCACATTATTTGATCTTTATCAAAACTCTATACAGTTTTGATTGAAAATGATGATAGCTCGACAATAGTAGAAACTTGTATATTATATGAAACTCACCTAGTTGTCAAATGTACTAGTAATAACAATAAAACTGGATGTAATTATAAGAAGCTTAGGCTTAATCAAGTTAAGAATAACTTTGTTTATGAAGTAATGAACTTTCAGATAAAATTATTTCTCCTCATATGATACATCATATGATTAATTGTACACAAGAAATTAAATCCCTTTTGTAGGAGATAATTAAAAAGGAAAAAGGTTTCACTTTACTATTGATAGGATTTTTAGTACCTACGCAAAGAGGGTTAAAATCACATAAAATACTTATAAGAGTACAAGATAGTTGCAGTAAGAATGCTTATGCAAGGTGGTTCTCGGCAGGAATTATTTAAAACAATTAGCACTTCAAAAATCTCATTTGATACTCCAAACTTTCTATAATTAGAAAGAAAAATACATTTGTGAGGAGTGTAGAATGAAATTTTTGGAGTACTAATAACAATTCCCTATGTGAAAACCAAATCTTAATTGATTATTTGAAACAAAATTTAGAAAATGTTGATTTTGAAATTTAAAACAACAAAGTTTAGGAAAAGTCGTTGATTTTGAAACACAGTTTACTGTAGTGATTTGCAGATAATTGATAGGATTAGGATGTTAAACATCCTTAACAGGCTGTACGTAAGAAGAACCATGATGAGATATGCTGTTTTATAATTACCACATACTAAAGGAGGGATACATCAGAATATCACATGAACCCATCATAAAAGTTCCTAGCTAATGTTGTTGACATGTCACATTTGATTTTAACATACCAACTGATGGCGTTTTGGGTGAGGGTCGACCCACAAAAAAAAAAAAAAAAAAAAAAAAAATTCACTAGCTAGGTTTTGTTGGGAGGATAAATTTCACTTCGAGGAAAAGATGACCTTCTATGTGCTTATAAGTAATTGAGTTACTTCCCCTATTTCTATTTGTCAATTAGTTTTATGATGGAACTTCAATTTTCTTAGGTTTCTTATGCAAACCTAGGGAAGGAGGATTGGGATTTCAAGATTTACATGCCTATAATTTGGCACTACTAGCCAAGCAACGCTGTCGATTTTTACAGCAGCCGGACTCCCTAGTCACATGTCTATTTAAAGCGAAGTATTCTCCAGATTGGCATGGCCAAGGAAGCTGCTGATGCTGCCTGTCAGGCGAAAGATGGTGAATTGCTTGGTCGACTCAAATTGACTATCTCACAAAATGTTGCAGCTTCATCAAATTTTCACACTTTTAGGGACTGATTCGTTTCTTAGTTTTTCTGCCTCCATCCTATCCCTTTGATTTTAATTTATTCTTGTCGACGATGCGTGTGCATATTCTTAACATTGTACCTGATAGGATGAATATGTAAGGGCGAATGAGTTTCGTTTTCATACACGATATAATGTATGCATTTGTGACTTGTGGCCATCAGTTTATGTCATATGATCTGTTGTGAACTGTGAGGAAGGATCGCTCAGTAGAAGAAATAAACAAGTAGTGGTGATATAGGACTGTTTTGTAAGGGATTTTGGGTTAAAGTGTAAGGGTTTTTTTTTTGTAATTGGGTTCAATTGTAATCACCTAAATCTGTAGTGGAGTCTAGTTAATTAGTTAGTGGTGTCCAGCTGGCACACATGTAGTGGGGAAAAATACACTGGCGCGTGGTTGGCCAGAGGAAATTGTAATGGCATCGTGGAATTAGTCAATAGAATATCCTTCTCTCTTTTCTCTCTACTCGGTCCCTTCATCACTGTCACCATAGCTGCCATTGTAGGTTGAGGCCATTGCAGGTCTGGGTCTTATCATTGGTATCACCCATTCGATCGCTGGTTTTCCTTGCAGTGCATGCCCCGTTACACAAACAATTATTGCTTCACCGCTATAAACGCTCATGTCTTTTCCATTGAAGCTACCCTTGTCGATCTTCCCTCCTTCATCACCTCTACTGTTAACATAGCATTTGACTCTAAAATCAACTCTCACCTCGATGCTCGTTTACCTCTCTATTTCGAGCAGTTTCATCGTGAGCCCGGTTGTCAACGTCTTGGCGCCGATGCCTCTGCTTCCTCCCCTACTAAGGATTCCCCGCCACCTGACATGGTTCATTTCCAGCCTCCACAGAGTTCTTCTGTGCCTGGGGAAGAGGGGGAAGGGGGAGCTCCACCACGGCTTCCATGGCATCAACGTCTCGATTTTCCGAGATTTGTCGACAGTGACGATCCCCTCACCTGGATCTACAAGGTGGAGCAGTATTTCTCCTTCTACAACATTCCAGATGCTTAACGAGGCTTCAGTGCTTCTTTCCATTTTGAAAGGGAGGTTCTCCACTAGTTTCATTGGTTGGATTGCTTGAATACAGCACCTACTTGGTGAGAGTTCACTAAGGCCCTGTGTATGAAGTTTGGACCCTCTGCGTTTGAAGATAGCGCTGAAGCACTCTTCAAACTCCGTCAAACTGGTAGTCTTCGTGACTATATATCGGAATTTCGGCGTTTAGCCACTCGCTTGCCTGAAATTGGTCCAATCTTGCTTAAGAGTTGCTTCATAGAAGGCTTGCGGACGAAATTGAAATTTGATGTAAAGATCTTGAAACCTATGAGTGTTCATGAAGCCATTTCCATCGCTCTCCAGTTAGATGTCAAATTTACTGAACCCAAAACTCCCACTCTGAAATCCACTGTTACATCCAAACCATCCACCACTACCACTCATCATCCTTTTCCAGTCACTCGACAGAGTGCGTACCCTATTAAGAAATTGTCACCTGAGGAGATTCAAAAGAAATATGAACGAGGGGAGTGTTGGTTTTACACTAATAAGTGGACTGCGGGGCATAAGTGTAGGTTGAAGCAATTGTTAATGTTGGATGTCCTTGATCATGCGGGGGTGGAATTGCCTCATTCGGAGGTTCTTAGCTTAGATCCTCCCATGGAACTCAATTCTTGTGCTTTTTATGGTACTGGGGAGAGCCAAACAACTCGCACTATGAAGATTGACAGCCAACTTAATGGGCACCATGTTCGAATTCTACTAGATTCGGGAAGCACTCACAATTTTGTAGACTCCAAGTTGTTGAAACAATAGGGGCAACCAATCTCTCCTACCACAAACTTTGAAGTCATGATAGCTGATGGAGGTAAGGTTCGTAGTTCCGGTTGCTGTATGGATGATCTCCTTGAAGGGGTATACCTACATGGTTGACCTCTTCTCTTTGCCCTTAGGTGGTTGTGATGTTGTTCTAGGAGTCCAATGGTTGTCAACTGTGAGTCCAGTCAAGTGGGATTTTCAGTTGCTTACAATGGAATTCACCAAGGATCACCATTGTTAGACATTGTCCCCTACTGTGACCCCATCGCAGTGCATACAAGAGATTTCTCTACAAAACCTTGAAAAGGCACTCGACAGCTCTAATTTGGGACTGTTTCTTTATTATATGGAGGGGATGAAACTGGAGTCTTGTGAGTGGGGATCAGTTGCATGAACTTTAAGCAGTGTTTAAACACTTTGACTATATTTTCCAAGTCCCTACTAAGTTACCCCTACCCAGGGACCATGATCATCACATTCCTCTAGTCCAAGGAGCAAAACCACTAAACATTCGACCATATCACTATGGTCCATTACAGAAGACAGAAATTGAGAAAGCAGTTCAAGAATTATTGGCTACCGGGTTCATTCGATCGAGCCATAGTCTTTTCTCATTCCATGTGCTTTTGGTTAAGAAGAATGAGGGCAGCTGGAGAATGTGTATATATTACAGGGAACTTAATGCCTTGACCATCAAGGATAAATACCCGATACCCCTTATTGATGATCTATTAGATGAGTTGTATAGTGCCAGGTACTTTACTATGCTTGATTTGCCGTCTGGTTACCACCAGATTCTAATGACAGCTAGTGACGTTGAAAATACTACGTTTCGAACTCATAAGGGTCACTATGAATTTTTAATGATGCCTTTTGGACTTACCAACACTCTAGCCACTTTCCAAAGATTGATGAATGATATATTCAAGCCATATCTTAGGAAGTTTGTGTTGGTATTTTTCGATGACATTTTGATCTACAATAAGAGCTGGGATGAGCACTTACAACACTTGCAGATTATGTTTGAAGTCATAAGGGGAAATCAATTGTATCTTAAGAAATCTAAATTCTTATTTGGACAGTCGAGTGTTGAATATATGGGGCACATCGTTTCTCAAAAAGGGGTAGTAGCTGATCCTTCTAAGTTGTCTGCTATACAAGAATGGCCAACTCCAAAATCTGTCAAAGAGTTAAGGGGGTTCCTCGAGTTAACCGGATATTATCGAAAATTTGGTCCGGGATATGGCAAGATATGTCACCCTCTCTATCAATTGACTCAAAAGGATGAGTTTCATTGGGTAATGAAGCAGTACAAGCTTTTGACCATCTTAAATCCATCATGCTCTCACCCTAGGTTTTGGCTTTTCCAAATTTTTCTTAGCCCTTTGAATTGGAGTATGACGCCTCCAGATGCGGCATTGGGGCTGTTCTTCAACAAAGAGGACGACCTATTGCATTCACTAGTCAAGCTCTTGGTCCTCGAAACCAAACTCTTTCTAATTATGAGAGCAAGTTGGTTGCTATAGTGTATGCAATTAAAAAATGGTAGAATTACTTGCAGGGAAGGCATTTTGTTATCAAATTTGACCATAATAGCCTTAAATACTTCTTAAGTCAATGGGCAAGTACTCATTTTCAACAAAAATAGGTTTCCAAGCTCATGGGGTATGACTACGAAATTCAATATAAACAAGAGGCCCAAAATCTGGTAGTTGATGCACTGTCAAGGCTGCATGATATACCTCAGAGGCAAGAACATGTCACTAACAATGGTGAGATCAGTGAGTGTGTTGCCATTTCTTACCCCTATGCAGGTTGGTTAGATGAGTTGAGAAGGAGTAGTGAACACGATGCATGGGTTAGGGAGAAAAAGAATATGTTGCTACAAGCTACACATGATGGCACTGACAATTCAAATTTGAGCTGTTATTCTATTGACAACAGGTTCCTTTGTTATAAGAAAAGAACTATGTTAGGCCCAACTTCTGAATGGAAAGTCAAAATTATTGCAGAACATCATTCGACCCCATCCTCAGGGTATCAGGGAGTGCTGAAAACATACTAATTAACGACTCAAAATAGGGTTTTACTGGAAATGAATGAAACATGACATTCGGCAGTTCATAGTTGAATGTCCTACCTGCCAGCTAAACAAAATTGAGAATATCTCACCCCCTGGATTGTTACAACCCCTCCTAATACGACAAAAAGTTTGGAGTGATATCAGTATGGACTTCATTGTTGGTCTACCTAGTTGCAAGGGCAAATCTGTTATATGGGTGGTGGTGGACAGGCTCTCCAAATATGCCCATTTCGTTGCTATGTCACACCCCTACACTGCCTCATCCATAGCGCAGCTCTTTGTGGAACACATTTTCAGCTTCACGAGATGCCAAACTCTATTGTGAGTGATAGAGACCCAGTTTTTACAAGTGCTTTCTGGAAGGAACTTTTTAAGTTGCAGGACTCTAAGTTGTGCATGAGTTCGAGGTATCATCCTCAAAGTGAAGGGCAATCAAAAGTAATGAACAGATGCTTGGAGACTTATTTGCGGTGTTTCGTAGGAGGGCAGCCTAGGAAATGGGTTCAGTGGCTACCATGGGCTGAATGGTGCTTCAACACCTCCTTTCACACTTCATCGAAACATACTCCCTTTGAGATTGTATATGGATACCTTCCACCACAAATAATTCCTTATGAGATGGGCATTACAAAGGTGGAAATTGTGGAACAAGAGCTAATGAACAGAGATAAGGTGTTGTCAATATTGAAGAATAATTTGGTGGTGGCACAGAACCGGATGAAGCAATATACTGATAAGAAGAGGATTGAAAGGTATTTCGAAGTGGGCAACTTTGTTTACTTGAAACTGATATCCTATCAGTTGCAGGTCTTATCCCCACATAGCTACCATAAGCTACAACCAAGATACTATGAACCCTATGAAATTTTGGAGAAAGTTGGACCGATTGCTTACAAACTCAAGCTACCTCCGGAGACAAGAATCCATCATGTTTTCCATGTGAGTTGTCTCAAGAATCAACTTGGACCAACTATCATTCCACAGACTGAGCTACCCCAAGTCACTGATGATGGTTTGATTCACAATATTCCACAGGCCATACTTGCTAGGAGGATGTACAGAAAGGGAAATGCTGCAAGGGTGCAGGTGTTAGTGCAATGGAAGGATCAAGAAGAAGCAAGCTCAACTTGGGAAGATTTCGACGAGTTTCATAGCAAATACCCAGATTTTCCACTCTAGAACCTTGAGGACAAGGTTGTTCAAAGGGGAGAGCATTGTTGTGAATTGTGAGGAAGGATCGCTCAGTAGAAGAAATAAACAAGTAGCGGTGATATAGGACTGTTTTGTAAGGGATTTTGGGTTAAAGTGTAAGGGTTTTTTGTAATTGGGTTCAATTGTAATCACCTAAATCTTTAGTGGAGTCCAGTTAATTAGTTAGTGGTGTCCAGCTGGCACACATGTAGTGGGGAAAAATACACTGGCGCGTGGTAAATGGTGGCCAGAGGAAATTGTAATGGCATCGTGGAATTAATCAATAGAATATCCTTCTCTCTTTTCTCTCTACTCGGTCCCTTCATCACTGTCACCATAGCTGCCATTGCAGGTCTGGTTCTTATCATGATCATAGTTTAGTTTTGGTACTACAAAACCGATTTCATGAATTTTGGTCGTGTGTTTCCAAATTCCCCGCTCTTTGTTCCGCTCGTCCGTGACCACATTTGATATCTATCCTGCCAGAACAAAGGAAACACTCTAGTTTATTACATTACGTTCTCAGGGTCTCGGATGGATAATCAATACTCCGAATCTGAATTACATTACAACGGTTTTCATCAAGGCGAACAACTCATGCAAATAGGCTGGGAGAAATGCAACACAAAACGTCGATACTTGCGCTAATGATATAAGATAATACTTTTAAGGAACAAGCTCAACCGTGACCAGATATACATCTCGTTTACTCAGTCACCTTCAAGGATGCATAAGCTGAATTCTCATACTTGCCATCCCACCTGAAATTGAGTAAATAAAAGCAACTCGTCATTCTTTCTTTTCCGTTGAACTACGTATTTAGCCACAGCGTTGTTCAGATACAAGAGACGCGAAGCCGCACTTACCTGTTTTCTTCCTGTTCCTTAATCTGAAGCTCCAAATCTTCTTCGAACGGCTGGAAGACCAGGTCTAGTTTCTCATCCACCACATTGTCAAGAGACGGCGGGTTCCACTACAACCAACAACAATACACATTTTCTCGTCTTTAGATATGACTGTAATCTTTAGATAATTTGATCTCTGGTCGTAACACATAGAACCGGAAAATGATTAATGGAAAGAGAGGGATTACCTTGGGAGCATTATCCTTGTCAATAGTGAGAGCTCTAATACCCTTCATATCAAAATACAAGATTAGTACACTCCGAAAGCAGAGAGCGAGATGGTATTTTCAGCGTAGGAATGTCCATAGTTATATGGTCTAGTTAGTTATCGTTATACAACAATTACCTCATAAACATCCTCAGAAATTTTGGACCGCAGTATATTCATTGTGAGTCTAAATTCCTTCTTCATAGATTCAGGCAACGTTTGCTTCCTGCCTTCGCGAATCTGGAGAATAAAATGGCAGAAGCAACTTAAGCACGCAATGCATCTATCGAAAGCAAAAGGAATTACGCATGGGTTGCATTCCCGTGGATGTTCAAATCAAGAGAGACAAAGACCACAACAGATGATGCATCTTTAGGTGAGTCTTAAAACATAAATCTTGTATGCCTTTCAGGCTTGCATTAACCAGAAACACATGAAAATTCCCCGCTAACCAAACAATACTTTGGCCACGAGGACTCAAAACGCAATATGCATCTGATCAAACTGCAAGAAATCATACCGATCTCAGTGTTATTGTCAACCCCGTAGGGGATGATCTTTTTAAGCCCTTGAGATGTGGACCTATCCATCCATTTCCTTCTTTCTTTGCCTCTGCTTCCTGGGAAACAAACACATTTGTTGAATTTATGCTTGAGAAAATGCATGAATCTACAATTGTTCGTTTATCTGTTAATTAAGAAATGAGAAAAAGCAACTTACAAATGATTGTATAATCTCAGCCACTGTATCTTTGGAGAAGCACTCGTCAATTATTGACAGCCTGTAAGGGGAGGAAAGCTTAATGATATCGACATAAGGAGCTTTGAATGTTGATTCGAAGGATTGAAGTAGAACTAGAAATTAAGAATCAGCAAGTAAGATTTTTTTTTTTTACTTGTTTAAAACACTTTCTTCATCAGGCTTGACTTCCACAGAAAATTCTTCAATTGCAGCTTTGACCGCGTTTTCATTTCCGGAGTTCAAGCTTATCAAACACTTCTCTAGATCGGATAATTTCTGATGCACATTGTACAAAACCAATTCAATATAAAATTTCAGTTTGATATAATAACTACAAAGAAGACTGATATCAACTTAGCTGATATCGTTACCGATGACTCAAAACAACCAGAGAAAATGTAGTAAGGTACAGTGCAGTCATTTAGATTTTCAAATCTTTTGAGGCAATCCTTCCAACTTTCCAAGACTTGGTTTTCGGTGGGGGAAAAAGTTATAGTGAAGAGTGAGAAAATTACCTCAAGAGGGACAAAATGGGTTGCTAGTCCAACCGCAACCAGTTCCTTACCATTCAGTCTTGCTCCTGTTAAGCCCAAAAACTCCCCTGCATTCCCCACATGATATCAATCAGTTTCAGAAAAAATGCTGGAAACTTTGTTTTCCATTTTTCAGCATGCTTACCGAGATACCCAGGAAGATGGGAATGCATATATGAGAAACCGCAATCTGTATGAAATCCAATACTAGCTTCTGGAGTGGAAAAAACCTATCATGAAATATACCACAGAAAGTTTTGATGTCACTGTGCAGAAATAGATATCAAGCCGACGAACACCAAAGATGGAGATGTTACTCACAGTTTTTTCAGTGACTACTGAGAACTTCATTGGGACCATCAAAGATGCGCCTCCACCCATTGAAATTCCATGGACCAAAGCCACCTAACCATAACATGAATGTTTCAGTGATACCTTCAACAATAACGTAAACTTGAAATATATGCATCACAAGAAAGCTAGGATTACTTTCTTTTGAAGCATTACCTGGGTTTTCTTGTAAGTATGAATGTGGTAGCAAAGCCAATACATTCTGTAAACAACTTCAAGGCAGGGATCCTCTGCCAAAAGAGATTTATGAGCAAGTTCACTTTCGGTATACATTAGGAACTTAAATATTTTCGCAAAAGAGAACGTTTACTTGATTTCCTGCCGTCATAGAACATTTTCAAGTCCCCGCCAGCTGAAAAAGCTCGGCCTGATCCCTACACAAGAACACCAGAGCATGTCAAGTGGCTAAACCTAATATCTGTATGCCTACGTTTGTGGCCCAAGTTGAACTGCTTCGTTAACATTGTACATTGACGTTTTAAACAAGGAGCACCAATGGAAGTTCAAGATTCCGGGATCGTTTGAACTAACCTTGATAATTACAAGCTCAGCATTGTCATCTTTTTCCCACTTTTCCAAGTACTCAGCTAGCAAAGAAACCTGATTGCAGTAAAAAACTAAATTAAGAACAGAAAAAAACCCGAGAGAAAGCACAAATAGGAGCATATCGACTTTATTTAACATACCACTTTGGATGAGATGACATTCAATTGACGAGGCCTGTTCAATGTGATCAACCTCACCCGCTCTATTTCTTCTCCAACAATAACCTAAGAGATTATTCCCACAAACACACACATCAAGTAATTCACAGGCAGTAATTCAGCAAAAGTAAAAGAACAAAATTTCTCTTTTGATTCAGGCAATTAGAAATGCAGAAGGTAGATTACCTCATCAGAAGTTACAACTTCTTGAGCCATTTAACGAATAATTAACTCGCGGGTTATAATCCAACAAACTGTACAAGCAAATTAATCAGAAGGTGAGGAAAAGATGAACTGTTTAATCCCAGATAATTAGGATAATTAGTTCCAGAATTAGGAGCACTGAAGTTCAAATTTTTGAGATGAAAGCTGAAACAGAGACAATTGATCAAACGAAAAATGACAACTTACGTTATCAGTCGAATTGTGGTTCTTTTTCGAGAGAAGAAGAAGTTGCAGAGAGGAAAGTTGGGTTGTGAAGAGAAGCTTTAGTGTTGTGTTGTTGTTGTTGATAGCAACCCAAGTAACTGGTCTGGTAGAGAGAGAGAGAGAGAGAGCATATGTTTGGTTTGGTAGAGAGAGAGAGAGAGAGAGCAAATGTCTATCTACCCACCACCAGATCCAACAATCACCACCACCACCTCCAACTACTACACCATGGTTTTTATCCTTTGACAAGTAGCTGTACTTGTGTTACTGCCACCAAACCCATTGTCGTTACAAACAAGGGGAAATGATTTTCACGCTCTCGTCCATTACACATAAATAGGGTATGCTAAAAGAATGCGGAAATCACTTTATTCTTTTGGTATTTTAGTTCAAAAAAAACTTGATTATCTACGTTTAAAGAATCATTCTTTCTAGAAGATAAATCACAATTTGATATATGTGCTGAAGCGTTTCTTGACTTTGTTTTATTTAGCACATTGTCTGATTTTCAGATCAAATGATATTGGTGAAGGCGGTAATTCAAACTCAAGACGTTCGAGTGCGAAAACGTTCGCTGCGTCCCTCCACTTGGTTGCCGGGAAATCTCACCAGATACAAATCGAGTGACACATTGTCCCCGATATATTCATCTGCAAATGCAGATTACATGCAGCATGGCGTATGCATTAACGAAATCAGAGCGAAAGCGAAGCATCATAGACGAAATTGCAAGCATAAAATAAAATACCAAGCTCATTAACGTCATTATAAACTTGTAAAGACACGTCGAAACTGTAACATCGCAGATAATAGAAAAAAGGATGTTCACTCCCACAAAACAAAACTTGAGTAATTAGTTTAGCTAATTAAAATGCAAAGCCATCGGAGGAAGGGAACCCGCAGGAGGTAACAAGATTACATAAAGAGGTTGGGCCTGGATGCCTTGTATGTCGTTTTGAGCTTCCTGGATGGGGGCCTAACCTTCCTGAACACCAACGGGAACTTGATCTTGGAGTTATGGAACTGCTTGGTGCTCTCCCTCTTGCAGAGTTTTGCTGGGATGGTAGCTGTCTTGATGATTTGGATACACGGAAACCTCACCCTGTGACGAGATGCCAACTCAGTGTACATGGCTTCAACAGCACCATTGAGAGTTGTGTCTCGGTACTCCTTGTACATGTTGTGATAACCAGTTCGGCTCTGATATCGAAGCCAAATTCCATAGTTCTTGATGGTAGTTGGATATTTCTCAAAAATCTGCAATCAACAATATTAGAATTACTCTTTTCAACCCAAATACCCTGAATATTACACGGTAAAGAACACTGGCAAACAGTTCGTCTCAGTGTCAATATGTTCAACTTAGTGTCTGCAATACTTCAACAGACGTAACACATCATCTAATATATTAACTGGCAACAATATATTAAAAGTTAAATCTTAATTTGCGACCTAATTACAGAAGCTGCTATCGCATAATACAAGCGTATATCTAAGGAATAAAAACCCTGAACTTTTATCATAACAATATATGAAACATTATTACAAACAGGGTTCACAGTCAAATACAGATTAAGCATAAACAATCAAACTAGACCAAATTTTCATATGAATTACGGCCCAGCTTAAGAAGCCAACAAACATTAGGCAAAACAACAAATTAGATCATGTTGGTTCATAGAGTACAAGAGAGATGACAGAAACGTAAAATGCATACCTCATTGATGGCCAAAACTTGTCCATTGCTTTTCTTCACTTTCTTCAACTTCCTCAAGAAGTACCTAATAAAATAAAATCATACAAGAGAACAACACCCAATCAGATTGAAACCCCGAAAACATAACAGAAGTTGACGCGCTAGTGAACAATGAAAATTTGATTAATCTTATACAAATTTAAATATTCCATCGCTTTTCGGTTTACAGGCAGGCCAAGACCAAAACAAACATGACAACAACCATTCGAGGACTCGACTTCCTGGCCCGTGCTATCATCCTATAGTAAATTCAAAATGCAATCAGTTGGTTCATCTCACAAGTGCAAACAAGTTTCTCACTTTCCTTGTTCTCAAACAAGTTTCTCACTTTCCTTGTTATACTTTGATATACACCATTCGGAAATAAATAAATAAAAGATACTACCAAACACAAATTAGTAAGATTCGCAGGCATAGTCAAGTGTGGGATTAGTTTATCTGGTGTCATAAACCCTAAATTTATCAAAAATCTTAGATTAAAAATTAAATCTTTTTCCATTTCCAATATTTTTCAGCAACTAAATAAAATAAACAGATGAAAAAGCTCTTACCAGAACTTGGATTTGGCACGGACCTCATTGGTGGCCCAGAGCTTCATCCGGTAGATCTTGGGATGCTCATCCTTCTCAGTCGGGAGAGCTCTCCCCACCACCTGGTACTGGTGAAACTGTTCCCATAAAACAAAACCCACCATTTTAATCTCTCCAAATCCACGTTTTCAGAAACCAAAAAGCTAAAAAAAACGATTGAAAACGAAATAAAAATTACAAAAATAATGAAAGCGTGGAAATTGATTTCTGAAAACAAAAACTGGGGTTGTGATAGATAAGATCGAGAGAGTAGGATCATTGCGGCTCACCCTGAAAACACCCATTTTTCTGCGATGAGGGAGAGAGACGCCGCTGCTCTGGCTGCTGACTGCTGACGGCTGCTGGCTGCAAGAGCAGTTTGTCTTCCACGACTCTATATCAAGTGAAGGTTTAAAAACCCTAATTCCTCTGGTTGGTGTGTATGGGCCTTCAAAGTTCATGTAGGAGCCCAACTTTTATTCTTCTACTGAAAAAAGCCCAAATTTTATGGGCCCAATATTTTAATTCTTGCCCAAAAATATATAAGTCGGAACGAAATTGGAATTTCGAGTTTCTTGCATTATTAAAATATGAGTAAGAAAATTATTTTACTTCTTAACTTTTTCTTATGTTTACGAACAACACATAAAATCAGAAGAATACAAGTCTCTCGTTGAAATTTATAATAAAATACCAAAAAATAAAAATTAAATTAACTAAAAGAAAGATTAGTTGATTTGATTCCCTTTCCTGGTCAAATTTTCGGATGAATTTTGATCGGACTCAAGTACCCCATTTAGTTTTCCGACTCCCTAGTGTGGGCTGGGCTAGGTTTCATTGAACTTTCATAGGACTCAAGTAGCCCATTATTTTCCATGCGTTAAGAGGCAAATGTATGGGAAACGCACAAAAATGACACCCTTAAAATTTGGCATTACAAAAAGAGGTGTAATATACTCGCATCTTTTTTTATTTCTTCTACACTCTTTATTAATTTTTATTCTTTGATCTTCTTCAATTCATTCGATCCGGCAACCGGAAATTAAGAGGGTGCGTAAAAAGTAAAAAAATGTGTGTATAACACACTCCTTACAAAAATGACGTCAGGTTGTGATAGATAAAAAAATGACCATTTTCAAAAACAAAAAATGGATGTAAAAAGACGAGACCACTCTTTTCTTGTATAATAACATTTACAGAAATGATAAGTAACTATCACATATTGATTATATATTGAAGACATAATGATAATATAGCGACAACACAACGATGATATAATGATGATACAATAAACACTGATAATTTCTACAACAAAATGTCAAAATATGTTTATTATATCGTCATTACATTATCGTTGTGTTGTCGTTATATTATAATTGTGTCCTTCGTTGGGAGAGAGATTTAACATGCTTCTCTAAAAATTAAAATTAAGTAAAGCTGAACCTCTTCTTTTTGCGTCCATGGCGATTACAACTTGGTGTTAATTTTGGAATAGTAAGGGTGTCATATTGCTCCTTTTTCCCAAACATTTCTAGTAGGGTGCACATTCTAGCGTTTAACTGGTTGTTTATTCCCCCTTCAGTATCACTCAATTTACACACTGGTCACGAGAGATATAAAAGAGAGACATAAATATTGGGTTACATATATAAGAATTTGCCCTTGGAGAAAGCCACAAACAAGAGCATGAAAGCAAGATAAACACTTATATAGAATATATTCACAACCATTGTAGCATTTTGTTCTAATAATGGAATTTTCTTGTGTAATTTTTTAACATTATGTTATTAAAATGGAATGTTATGTCGGTAAAACTCGATTCATGTAAATTGATCTCTACAAACAGGTCTAGCTTGTGAATGTGAATGGAAACCCTCGACTTCTGGTCAGAAGCATTGGAAATAGTTAGTTGATTGGTCTCGTCTTCTCGGACCCTCGAATCCCAACTTGCAAAGAGAGATAGTTGTGAGCCATGATGCTTTGTACCTTGCAATTAAAGGCAAGAAAATGCAAGTCCTAATGCCCTACGTATTCATGTTATGTGTCAACTTTAACAAGTAACCTTTTGAACATTTCGACTTGTTAGAGTCGCCTCAAAACCTTTTCAATGTCGAATCTCACTTGGCTTGCCCTCATCCAACTTTAGATATGTCAAGGTCTTCAAGTAACAAAGTTGGAGATAACACCGTTACAACAGGAGGTTGACGAGTGTTATCTCCGCCGCAGGCGGTGAAACCACTAATACATGGTGGGTTAGACAGTTTTGAGAAAAAGAAGAAGGCATATCAAATTGGTCTCTTGGAAGCCCTAAACGATGACTTAGCATCAGTTTTGGTTTCAGATGATCTTCTCCAATAAGCCACCTTGCAAAGCAATATTGGGAAATTTCTTTCTACATAACAAGGCTGACTTTGCTCTTATGACAAAAGCTATGGTCCTCTAAATGGGAACCTATTCATTTCTTCTACAATGACAAATATATCCAAGGCATTATCACAAATTGTTATGCGAAAATTAACGTTTTGTAGCGGTAGTTTAAGTCAATTATTGATGTCATGTATGCAGAGCCCCTTTGAATTGTGTAAGCTTAATTATACTTGTAAATTTGTAATATCAAATGTATATACAGAAATTGAAATCAATAGAGAAGTTGCGCCAGCCCAAACCAAACAGTTTGACTTGTTCTTTGTTTTATTCACACTATATATTTTAAAGTTTTCATACACCTAAATAATTGACCAGGTATTCATCATAGTAATATATAGTCCAAAGAGTGTTAGGCTTCAAGATAAACAAAAATAACGTAGAAAAATAAAAGGTTAAGAAAGAATTAGAATTTCATAATATCAAATCAAAGTTGACAGACGGAATACTATCAAATTCGTTAGAGTAACGTGTTTCTATCTGCCAAGAAGCAGAGAAGAATTCTAGGTCTAAAACGATGAAATTAATTAAATTTTAAATATAAGCCTTCCTCCAAAATCCCTATTTACGTTAAGACATTCATAACTGTTCATGAAAGAATGATTCATTCAATCAAACTACGGTGTTTTTGAAGATTAGTCCTTAAAAAAAAATTGAAGTTTTTAAAAAAACTTGTTGTTAGATTACATATTAATTTTAATCTTTTGAAGGGTACTTTTATTTAATTCATATTCTATGTTTGTTATTTAATGTCTCCACATTAAAATTTTGATTTTATTAATATGCACATTTTAGTTCTTCCAATTATAAATCAACCCAAATGAGAAAACATTAAAAGAAATTAGTGTTACATAAGAAAATATGTAAATACATAAGTGTACATAAATGGTTGTACCGAAATATATTAAATTGACTTCTTTATACCGAAATGTGTGTACCTAAATGTTTGTACCGAAATATATTATAATGAACCTAAAAGTTTGTACTGAAATGTGTGAACCTAAATGTCTATACTGAAACGTATTATATTGAATTAATGTACCTAAATGTTTGTATAAATGAATATACTAAAATATATTAAATAAATTAATGTACCTAAATGAAGAACATTAATTATATCGAAATATATTGTATAAAAAAATTTAGTTCACCTAAATGTCTACAATAAAATAATTATGAGGAATGAAATGAAAATTAGGAATCAATTTGATAGATACATTAAAATTAGGAGAAAAGAAACATAAAACATCCAAATATAATTAATAAATAAGTTGACTAAATGTATCAATGACAAAAATTAAATCTTAATCTTACATAAGTTATACCATAAAAGTCATTTGTTTCAATGATTAAAATGAAATTTTCTATTAAATTAAACCCATCAAAAGGCAATAACAAGAACCAGTATAAAAATGTACAAAAAATGCATTAATATTTCCGCATTTTTTTAAATACAGGTTATAACCCTTTCTAGCTATCAATATGTAATCACTTAAAACTTCAAAAAAATCAGAAGAAAAAAAACAATTAATATAATTTCTGTATGTCACCTATGATCCTTGTCAGAAGGAAAATCTTAAAAATAAAAAAAAATGTTTACAATTTTTCCGCACCTTCTAAACATCAGCACATTTCATGGGTGCATATCCTAACCTAGACTTCTTTATATCATAGAGGATGTGAAAATTCTGCTGCTGATAATTACCGATGATCGAAAGGCCGGATTTCGGAGTCCCCAACACCGCCAGGCAGACGATTTCCTGCGGTTCGATCTGGATGAAGTAGTTCTCAACTGGGAAATCCCACACAGCTCCGTCCGCGAACACAATTGCAAATTCCGGCAGCTCGATTTTCTCAACACCTGACACATTGTAACAAGGTTCCAAAAATGGGAAGTCCTTGACGACTGGATACTCTTTGACCTTTTTCTCAAAAGCCTCCTTGATAATTTGATAGGCTGGATCCGCAAAGTAACTCAACGTGGTGCCGGAATCAATGATTGTCCCACCGGCACCCTCCGGCGACAATTTCCAAGTCTCAGCCGGTATGTCCACCGCTTCTCCGCCGACCATGACGGATTTTAACTCGACGTAGTAGAATGTATCAGCAGGGTTTTCTTTCCCTCCTACCAAAGAAGTGTAGGTCAGTTTCGGGTGGCTTAAGAGGTTCTTGTCCTCCCCAAAAATCAACTTGCTGCTGACATTCGCGGCGCTGTTTCGATCCACAAGGCAGTAGGAAAACGAGTGGCCGTACAGCGATTGGAGCTGAGAAGCAAAGGAAAGAGGACCTCTGCCAAGACCTAGCAACCCTGCAGCCCCATGGAACAATCCTCTGTTCCAATGGCCGCATCCGAACATCACATTCTCCACCCTCTTGAACTCCGCCTTGTTCGATGACGTGAGGTTGACGGTAAAGGTTTCGAGGGCTAAGTCGCCGGTGGTGTTGGAGCTGTCTCCGTACCAGTAGAAATACGGACACGTTTGATTTTCGGACTTGCAGGGTTGCGGAGGATCCGGGGACGAAACCAATTGACACCGCCGATTCTTGCAGCTAATGTCACGAAAAGAAGTTGAGTCTTTGGGGTCGTAGTGCGGGCCGTGCTGCTCGAAGCAGTCGTGGCACGGCACGCATTGGACCCAGTTAAGGTCACTGCCAGTGTCGAGAATTAAAGAGAATTGTTTAGGGGGTGTACCGATGAAAACATCCATGAAGTACTCGCCGGAGCCGAGGCTGACGCCGGACTTCAACGTGGCCTGAAGCTGGCCGGAGAGCTCGTTGGTGTAGGACTCCGGCGAGGCTGCCGGGGCTACAACCTGATTTGATTGGTGGTGCTTCGGTTTCTTATCTTTCTGCAGCCTTGAAAATGTGTTCTGATTCTTCTTCTCGACGATTCTTGTGTGGAGGGTTTGAATTCTGACCAAGTCTCGGACTGTGGACTCGATCACTGAACTTTTTCTTTCGGATTGTTTGTTCTGTGATCTGTGCCGTAGGTGGAGCTTCATAGTCTGTTTATGGGGGTTCAATTCGGGTGCTGCTTCGTCGGTGTCGGAGTCTTCAGCTTCTTCCATGGTTGAGTCTGCTTGGTTGGGTACTTTAGAGCAGCTGACGCTGCAGCCGGTGTGGGATGAGGAGGAGACGGCTTTGAAGCTCATGTGCTCCGGCAGTTGTATGCCGGCGAAAGTGGAGGCATTCGAGTTGTGATTGCGGTGGTTGTGAACTCTGGCAACCGCTGCTAAAGTGGAGGAGAAGATCACAAGGAGAACTAGTAGGATTGAAGCCTTAACAGCCATTCTGATGGTATCTTCTCGTTTCAAATTCCTGCATGAATAAAACTCGAGAAGAAAAAAACTGGAGAAAAACCAAGAAAGATTTAAACTTCGCTGAAAGCCCAAATCTTTGGATGAAAATCTGAAAATCCCAGAAACGGAAAAACCAGATGGAACTTGAATTCCGATGGAAAAAAAAATGAAAACGAAGAAGGGAACCCAGAAGCAAAAAACTTCAATTTAAAGCTCTAAAAAAATAGGAAAGGTTTCTGGGAAATACTTTGAATCGGTTTCAAAGACTTTGAATGTGTTGATTTGTTTTTTCAAAAGATGAGGGTGCAGTTGAAAACGCGGTTTCGATAAAAAAAAAAAAAAGCAGAAATAAATACCAGAGGAAGGAGAGGAGAGGAGAGGAGGATGTGGAATTGTGAATTTTTAATATTTAATCAAAGTGCTTACCTGGTCTTCTTCATCTTTCTGCTTCTTTCCCCTCGCTTTCCTGCTTCATTTGTCCCACGGCACTCTCATATACCGTTATGTTTTCACACTTAGCGGCTACCACCATGACTATCTCTATCGCTCTCTGTCTCTCTCACAAGTGTTTTAGGTTTACTTGGTAAAACTCTGTGGTCCTGGTTTTGAGTCTCGACTTTGGTTTACTTTTGGTATATTTTAGGAAATAGTTTATTTGTTTTATATTACAAAAAGTCCAAAATATTAGATTAGTTAAAATGACAGAAATAGAAATGTTGGACTTCTATCTATTTGTGAATTTTTTTTTATTTGGTTAACCTACGTCATGTTTGGATGAGAAAATTTGAGAAAATTTAAGATTCTTAATTGTTAGAATTCATCTGTCCCACATCGCCTAGAAGGTTTGAGAACAAACCCTTTAAATAGAATTACCTCACTCTAACTAACACTGAGACCTTTTGTATTAAAACCTCACACCTGACGAATTGAGTAGGTAGCCAAGTGGGGACATTATCGGTATTGTTGGAGTGGGCCTATGGCTCGTCTACCTGAAATTTAAGATTAAGGAATTTCAAAATGACAAAAATAGAAATGCTAGAATTTTATTTTTTAGAATTTTAGAATTTTCTTGTTTGGTTAACCTAAAAGAACAATAAAGTTTGAATACATAATTTTTTTTTTTTTTTTTTAAACTCTCACTTGCAGAAATTTGGAAATGACACATATTTACGTGGATATTAAACTTGAGAATTGGAGGTTCCAAATTCTAAGTTTTTTTTTTCACGCGGAAATTTTAATTTTCTATGTTTATGAATCCAAACAAGAAAAACGACATATTTCTATACCAGTATTTTTTTAATTTTTATTCATTTTAAAGATTAACGGCATATTTCATTTATGATAAAGATAAATACAAGATCACGAAGAACATGATCTCCATAGAAGGGTACTTGTAAATAAGAGATCTGAAGCTAAAATAATAATCTCAAATGTGGCAACAAATTAAAAAAGACAAATGTTTCATAAAAACCAATGCATCTAGTGCTGAAAATCATGTGAGAGATGAATGCTTTCAAACCAATTATGGGATAGAAAAATGACATGCTTATATCTATATTCTGTACATAAGGATGTCACATTTGTAAATCACCTTAACATCCCATAACACCATTTAACAATAGATCCTAAAAAACTCAATCAACTCAACTGTGGCGAACCACCAGACCGACTGCACAATGACCAAACTCATAAAACTCGCACAAATGAGAAACCGGACAACTTATATTAAGTTTCTGAAGTTATTACAAACACAAGATGGCTTGAATAAACGACAAAATAAAAAATCGCACAACTTTATTCAGCAGGATCCTCTCATGGATGTCTCGGTTGTCAACTCCCAACAAAGCAAATCGGATGGTTGCCAACTTCCAACACAGCAAATCGGAAACTTTGATTCCATAATGCACAGCTCAAGCCGATAGAGTCTAGCACATTACAAGGCTTGCATAAACATAACTCATGACTCGAAGGCCTTAAACGCTTGTTGGATCAAAAATCGAAAAGTTGTCTGTCGGGAATACAAGAAATCAAGACAAACCAACCCGACGAGGAATATTAATAGAATGTCAATATGTTTGATATAAATCTTAATCCTACTTAAGCTTTCATATGTATGAAAAAATGATAAGCTTTCGTGAATATTAATTCTTCTTGGTTGATGACTCAACAGAACAATTTGTTGTTATCAAGTGATGTTTTTCGGCCAACTAAATTCTAAGAACTAACTCGATCTATCCGTAATCTTGAATCTGAATCCTCTTTATGAGGATTATGAGGATCCGTGAATCATATATGTTCATCGTGCGGTCAGAAATTATTTTTAAATATTTTTATTTAAAATTAAATACAAACAGTACCCGACAAAAACTGATCACATGATATACAATAAACAGACACGATCTACGGATCTCCAGAATTCTCCGGAGAGGATTTTGTTGGTGTAATCTTTTATGTTAACAAACGTAGTTTCTCTATAAATGATACAATAAACAAAAACAATCATCAAGTCAAGGCACTTTCGATGGTGGAGAACTATTCCTATAATTATCAGATATGCGAAGTCAAAGCTTCTTTTCTTTTACTTCCTTTTTTTTTTATCATATGCACTCGTTTAATTTTTTAAAAGAATTAAAAAAATTACAAAGAAGATTCTCTTCAGATCTATAAAGCATTCATGTCAAAGTTAATCTTAGGCATAACTTTCTTAGGAAAATTACACAACCAGATACAAGCATGATTGTATTTATGACCTAATTAAATTAGTTAAGTCATTTGTTGTCATATTGGTTTCAATTATGTTGGAATCGTATATCGGGAAGTCGTTTTGAAAGAAGTCTATATCTTGAATTCGAGTCATCATTTATCATAGTATTTAGGATCCAAGTTGCTGATTTAACGCTAAACCTACCATTAGCATTTAAGCCCCAACACAAGTAGTCATCCTTATCATAAAAAGGCAACGGTATACTACAGATCTTACAAATAACATCCTCATCCACATACTCACTTAGCAAATCTCTACTCCAATTCCCATCGATAATGAAATGATGAACCTTTGGGTCTAAATCAATCTGACTTACCTGGTCCTCCGGAATAAGGTTCTTTAATGGGAAATGAAAAACTCAATTTTGGGTCTAAAACGAAATGTCCTTGCCATTTCCCACAATCCATCGTGCACCTTTTTCAATAACAGGCCTAGCAGTTAGAATGCCTTTCCAGGCTACCGAGTAATGTTGCCTCACTTTTGCATCCATAAAATTTTCTTTACGAAGATACTTTTGTTTAACTAATTGAACCCACCAATTCTAATCATCAGTCAGGACCTTCCATCCAAGTTTAGCTAGACAAGCATTGTTAAAGCAATTACTCTTTCTAGTACCCAGGCCCCAATTACCTTTTGGCTGACAAACTTTGTCCCAAGCAACAGGATTCATCCTACC
Source organism: Pyrus communis (assembly GCF_963583255.1). NCBI lineage: Eukaryota > Viridiplantae > Streptophyta > Magnoliopsida > Rosales > Rosaceae > Pyrus > Pyrus communis. The sequence goes on along the minus strand of NC_084809.1, from coordinate 8,764,042 downwards.
TTATTTTCCCCAAAGAAAGTTCCTGTTTTCTTTATCCAACATCCTGGTGAACTTCTCAGGACATTTGAAACAAGACATCATATGATTGGGTAAACCACAAAGATTAGCCTTAATTAAAGAAATTCTTCCCGCTCTCGAGAGTGTGTTGGCTTTCCAACCTACTAATTTGTTCTTAATTTTTAACTCAACATCCTTTTTATTTATTGAATCTCTCCAGCATATAATGTTATTTATGCCCAGATACTTACCAATAGTTGCTTAGTGTTGAATTTGGATAATATTAGCAATCTCCACACGAACACTATTAATGGTATTCCCTAAGAAATAGAGAGAAGACTTATGGAAATTTATCTTTTGTCCAGAGGTAGAGGCAAACATGTTCAAAGTATTTAAGATATTTCTAGCAGCTCCTTTAGATGCTTTGGCAAAAATAAGGCAATCATCTGCAAACATTAAATTAGAGACCTTAAAACCCAATGGAGAAGTTAAAAGCCCGACACTAGTTTTAGGAGTTAAAGCCAACTTATTAAAGTGTTTAATTAACGGCTCGATGCAAAGAATAAAAATGTACGGCGATAGGGGATCTCCTTGTCTAACTCCCCTAGAGGGTCTGAAATAACCATGAGCTTTACCATTAATCATGATTGACATAGATGTAGACGAAATACATTCCATAATTAGATTTATCTAGGGGGTATTCATCCCAAAGTTTGTTAAAACCATCTGAATATAATCCCAACTCAACATATCATAAGCCTTCTCCAAGTCTAGCTTGACTATCATAGCTCCCGTACTCCCTTTTTTCGTTTAAAGGAAGACAAAATCTCATGAGCAATAAGAATATTATCATGTATAGATCTCTTTACAGCAAAAGCTCACTGATTATTCGAAATACACTTTTCTAGAATAGGTTTAAGCATGTTCACCTTCACTTTAGAAATAATTTTATATGACATATTGCATAAACTAATAGGTCTAAAATGAGCCACTATTTCAGGATTGTTCACCTTGGGAATAAGAGCAATATTTGTATGATTAATTAAACTTAAGCTTGACCCATTTAAAAAGAAATCTTTCACAAGATTAATGACTGAAGGCCCGACGATATACCAACATTTTTGGTAGAAGATCGCATGAAAACTGTTCGGACCAAGAGCCTTTAAAGCTCCAATACCATTGACAGCCTCAAAAATTTCATCATCACAAATTGTGCTAAGCAAAGCCAAGTTTTGGCTTTCAGTTATGCAGGCCGCAATAATGCCAGTAAATGTAAACAGTGCATCATTATTTGGGGTAGACTGGGCAGTAAAACGCAGTTTGAAGTCCTGCACAAAAACCTACTCCATGCCCTCCCCTTTCATCCACCAAAAGCCCCCAGAGTCCTTGATTTTAAGAATCTCATTCCTTCTACGTGTAATATTAGTTACTGTTTGAATTTTTTTTGTGTTTTTATCTCCTAATTGAAGCCAGTTAACTCTCGCTTTTCGAGCCCACAGGAGTTCCTCATTATTGAGAGTACTATTCAGTTCATTTCGAATCCTTAATTCTTCATTTAACAATTGAACATTATTTGGGTCATCCATGCTTTGCGATTGAACATTATTCATTTCCTCAAAAAGCTCTCTTACTCTAACATGCACATTACCGAACACCTCCTTGTTCCATCCTCTGATCAAATATCTCAAGGCACCAAGGCACCAAGGCACCAAGGCACCCCCTGAGTTTATCGTTGGGGTTACCTTCCAACTCCGAGCTCCACGCTTTCTTAACAATGTTAGAAAAATTAGGGTGATTAAGCCACATAGCCATAAACTTGAATTCACTCTTGCCACTCATGCCAAAACTATTATTAGGGCAACAGTCTAAAAGTATAGGACTATGATCCAAACCAAAAATTGAAAAATTATGAAGGTTGGCATTCGGGAATAAGTTTAACCAAGTTGTATTAATCACTACTCTATCTAGTCTTTCAAAAATTAAGGTATTATCCTTATGCCCATTAGACCTTGTGAAAGGATTATTGCAAACTTTAAACTGAAAGTGATTATATAAAATTTCAGATAGTGTAATGACCAAAACATTAGCTTTGAGTCGCTGAGTGCATGTTTCCGATCGGCAAAAGAAATAGAGGATTCGAACTCTAACATTAGGTACATGGGTGAATGCTCATTGAAAACTGAAGATACAACACCCAGTTTGAAGTTAATTAGTTTTCAACTAAGGTACTAGGAATGACCTAAAATGACTTATATAATTGTTCGACTCTTTTTTTTTTGAGTAATTTTCAAGTTCAATTACGACAACGACATGATATCATATAGTTAGCTAGAAATACTAAATCGAATGATTTTCATTATTTTCACCCATACGGTGAAGTTTTAAGGTTTAAGATTCCTTGGGCAGTAAAAAAAAAGGCTGCTACATCACATTTAATTACAATATTTGTGGGAAAAGAAAACTTAATTTGGGTTTTACTGTCTTTAATTTTATGAAAATTGTCATGATGATAAAAGAAAATTCAAGCAAGCTAAGGTATAGCAAAAGGCACCAAATCGGACTGCCACATTTAATTTCGTCACGATGGACCAAATACATACGATATTCTTGACGTAATTAAATATGGGAATGTCTGCCATTAATCTACATGGAATGTTCAACGAGACCCTACGTACCCATGAATGGAACGCACGCCTACAAATATAAACACATAAAGTCCACAAACAAAAGGAAACGAGGGTGGCGGTGGAAATTTGAAGTAGACATGCATGAAGTTGCAGCCATTATTTTATTATATTTATTAATTTTGATATTTATAAAAAAATTGCGTGAGAGCAGGTTTTGTGTTGCATTTGGACCACTGGATTTTGAAATATTATTATTGATTAAGAAGAAAAAAACAATATTATCTAAATAACATATTAGTTAATTTTTTTTGTCAATTAAAAAAAGGTGAAAAAATATTTAATTTTATTATACAAAATAACATCATGAGCAATAATATCATTTTCCAATAATAAAATATTATTTTTTCTTCTTTCCTCACTCACATGTCAACATAACATATTTATAATTTTAAAAAATAAAAATAAAAATATCTCTCCAGTCTCCACCCGTACATTTTATCTCTTCCTCATCAATTCCTCTCTTTTTTCACGTTTCTCTCCAACTTTTCTCTCCACATATGTTCTAAATAAAATAATAATAAAACTACTACAAAATGTGTGGCCTTAGGCTAGTAAATGTTTAAACTAAGGCTTTGAAATTGGTGTGCTATTGTGCTCTCCAAGTTTTGAATGTATAATCGAAATTTATTTTTTATCAAAAAAAAAAAAGAAAAAATGAAATTTATTTTAGTCAAAAAGTCTTAAGTATTTATTCAAATAAGATGTTTTGCTTTTAGTTTCTTAGGTCGGTGCGTTTGGAAGAAAGAAAATGAATAAAGTATTACCAAATAAAAGACTTTGAATACGCAAAACAACTTACATAATACAAGTTTACTGTCATCACAAAGTTTTAGTTTATTATTAAATTCTAATGTTATGTGACTATGTAGCGTCGGCATATATATCTTACTCTTTAATAGAGATAGGATCATGTAATGGTTGAAAACCTTTCTTTTTTCCCATTAAATAAATAAAATGTCAAGGGAGGAAAAGACTAGCTTGTAGCTACCGCACGTTGAATTTTCATTCTTATTTGATGAACAATACAGTAAAAGCAAGCTGTTAATTAATTAGTAAGAAGAGAGATTGCAGTTCGAGTATTCAGGTCTTATAAGGTTAACTACACTTTTCATCCTTGTAGAATATTTTATCCCTGCATTATTTAACATCCTTATTATTAATTATAATTTCAATAACTTCTCCATCACAGATGTATATTTTATTACTTCTGTGTCATTACGTGATCAGATTAAGAATAAGAAAGATACAAGCAAAAATAGCACTTGTAACATGAAAGTTTTATTAGGGTAATGCTATCTATACACTTCTTTTACCTCTCACATATAATTTATTAATTTTTTCATTCGATTCAACAACCATAAATTAAGAAGGGCGTGTGAAAAGTAAAATAGAGTGTGTGGATAATACCACCCAAGTTTTACTCCAAGAAAATAGTTTTTATCTCCAAAACAAGGCTTTTATTTTTCCTTCCTTGCTTGTTAAGGTATAAAAGTTGAAGTTGTGCATTATGTTCGCAATGCCATTGGATCCTAGCCGAATCCCTTCCCTAGGGATCCTAGGGATCAACGCACTTGGACCATTGATAAAAAATCATGCGGTCACAATTTATTTCTTTTTTATATTTTTCATGCAAAACGAGGTTGCTTTACTTTTAAAAATATGAAAAATATTTAATTGTGACCGCACGATTTTTGATCAACAGTACACATGCGTTGATCCTTAGAATCCCCAAAAAGGAGATCCGACGAGGATCCAAATCCATTTTTATTCCCCTAGGAATAGAGCTAACCTTAATACAAGGACAAGCGTTTGTGGACCGAAGAGTTTTGGTTTGACACACAAAGGTAGGCGGTGTTGTGGCAGTCCCAACACGCAATCACGTTTTAGGTTTTCCTCAAGTGCGAGTTTAACGATAACCAAAGTTCAAGAGCCACTAATAACAACTAGTGCTTGTTTCTTGGAGCAAGTAATTTAAACATCTTGAAGGTTGGGAAATTTGATGAAATTTTCCACCTCGAAATATGTCATCTAGCATTTGGATGCGAATGCATGCCACCACACTCATTCTTCTCGTTAAGTGAAGAGATATGAAAAATGTTAAAAAAGGAATTCTCTCAAAAGTGAAACTTTTTATGAATCTTCTATCATCTTATATTTTTAGCACAACGTAATATTGACATTAGAATTGAGGTTAAACTGATTAGCAAAGAGTCCACAAAGTCCACAAAGAGTTCCAATTTTAAAAGAGTCCCCTTATCATTTCTCTAATTTTTATTATTCGAAACACAAGTTGGTACGCTATTATCATAATATAAGTGAAAAAAAATATAAAATCAGCATTGTTTTAGTTGTATTATAATACAATGCACCAATTTGCATTCCGAGTACACTGAAAAATTTCTCCTTCAATTGTCATGTGAAAATCTACCTCACCAACCTTTCCGAATTGCTTGACTTGGACTTTTATAATTTCATTATTCCTCCTCCTCTTTTCCTTGGAGATTAGTTTGCTTAGACTGCAGTCTGCAGTCTGCAGTATTCTTGTTCTTTGTTAATTCCCATCATTTTCTCCCCTTTTGAAAATGTTAAGTTACGTAATTGGGTTAAGTCTTTCAATCCCTCAAGAACATGTCCTAGTTAGACTTGCATCTCAGTCATTAGACCATATATCTTCAACTGAAGTCCTCTAACGTGATCTAAATTAGGTCAAAGTGATCTCTTTGACAAACCACGTGGTTAGTGATTACTCTACTCCTAATGTAAAAGACTTAATTTGCACAAATTTTCAAATTCTCAAAAATTGTAAGATATATGAATTGTGAATCCCAGAATTCCAAAATGCCATTTATTTTGAAATTAAGTTCTGAAAATTTTAATATTCCGAATAATTCCAAAAATGAAAAGAAAATGTGATTTTGAATTTTTTTGGGTTGAAATTAGAAACCCAATTTCCGATCTGATTCATTAAAAAAATCATCCATAACATCCAATTTAAAGCGTGTACGACTAAAACAGAAGTTGAAAATAACTAAAACATTTACAATGGTAGAAATGATCTCTTCGGTAAAGCTGAAAGAGAGACTTGCAAGTTGACTAGTGGTTAACTATTTGCTCCCCTGATTAGGTTTGGATAAGGAATTTTACGCCCTAAAGAGATTGAGACCTTCCAAAAAGTTGGGCGGTTCTTCTGAGTACCATCCTTAGAGAGGTCAGGAGTTCGATCATCCGCTTGTAAAAAAACCTCTTGGGGAGAGCTTTCTGTAAAAACAGCTACTCGCTTGAATTGGTGGCCCACTACTACCATTTTTTTTTTACCAAAAATAAAAAACTTGAGATTGACCAATTTATCAAGAAATAAACCAAAATGTTAAATAGTGAGGATTATGAATGCCTTCCGTGAACATTACAAAGGCGTGCGGAAAAGATTTGCAAATGACACATTCCAAGTAGGAATTTACACATTGCTCTCACACACCCTTATAGTTTGTAATGCTGATGCGGGCATTCCTAATCCCCCCTATCTAATATTTAGTTGTCGATTCTTGGTCTCAATCCTTGAATCTTGAATCCCTTATCCAAACACAGCCTAAATGAAAGCATGGATTCAATAGTTCAAACGATGCCCAAAATGGATAATGTAATTGAGGTAGATAAAAGATGTTACAAGACAAATTATGGATAGATTTTCTCTGTTTTCTGAGGTGTCAAATATTCAATTTCTGAACAAATGAGAAGGAAATTTAGATTTCAAAACTGCCGAGAGGGGCAGCGAGAACTTCTACAACAACTAAGATGTTATGCTGAGCAGCAGAAGATGTTGCATGCCAAATAGTAAATAAGAGGTTTTATGTAGTCAATCCAATACAACAGCCGCAGGTAGCTGGCTCTTTCATTCATCCAGACATTCTTCTCTCTCGTTCCGTTTTCTTATTCTTTTTCGGCACAACAAAAGAACTCACACAAGTATCTCTTGAAACGAACATGAGAGGTATCGCAGGATATAGAGCTGCCTTTCGGCACTATCAGTATATGCATTCAAAGTCTAGTGCAGTTAATTGTAGTAGTAGATACATCATGTAAAGTGGAAACCAATCGAGTGATGTGGTAACGCCAGCTCCCTTTAGATGTTCTTGTCTGAAGTACAAATCATAGCAGCAACTGTACCTATTTTGCCACAGACTCGGCAGGCCTTTCAGACAAATCTTGCAATCCACAAACCATATTTGCAGGTACAGCTATGTCAATCATTTTTGGATATGAGAGTTTTAGATCTGTCAAAAAACATCAATTTGTCTTAATTCAAACCTAAAACGGTTGGATATGTCATAAAACAATGAAATGGCACTTTATAAGTTTAGATGCGATAAGTTTACTTACTTTCCATGATACTTTTAAATCCCTCCTGCAGAAAAGAATTCAAAAATCAAATTAGTTAGATATAGACAAAAAGTGTCAAACATACCCGTATCATCGATGAAAGATAAAAAGTGAATTCATGCTGCGGTCATGGTCAAATGCATGATAAATTCTCTACAGTGGGTACTACTTTATTTAGCTAATAATCTCCAGACGACTGCAGAATCTATATCTCATTGCTTTCCCTTAAACTTCAGCAGAATTCTTTTACAACATCCGAGAAATATTAGTGTTAACCATTCGTAGTAAAATTAAGTGATTGCTTTTAGGCAGAAGCTCCTTCACATTAATATCTGCCCTTGTCAGTACACATCTAGGTTAAATGTTAGTCGAACCAGAATATGCAGACATAAAACATTGACGATTAGATTTATTTGGGTAAAAGGAAGTTATTATCTGCTTGTCAACCAGATAGCAGTAGTTACATCTTTCTGAAGAAAATAAAATTTAGTAAATGCAAGGGGTTTGGCAATTTTGACGAAAAACAATTATATACCTCATCTTTTGTGAGCCGAGGATTATAAAGCATCTCCTCCCCCACAGTACTAACCTGCATGTCAAGCAAACAAGTGGCATAAGTAGCTGCGTAGATTCAACTTGGTATGGCAGAAATAGACAGTAAATAGTTCCTTACAGTGAATCCCTTGTAATCATGAGCAGGATAGATAAATGTATCCTTTGGCAATGTGAAAATCTGGATATGTAAGCACAGAAGTATTTAGTGGTTTCTCTGTAGGATCAAACTCATTTATTTCCCATGGTATTGAAAGTCAAAGTATAATATCTCGTCATGTGCTTGCCTGTGAATGAACTGAGTTGTAGAGTTGATGTGAACTGCCACCCTGCAAGCAGATTAGAGAAATCAAAACAATGAACTACAACCGCCCTTCACAGTTCCATTTACGAAACAACCCAACTTCAACTACCAAGATGCTGCCAGTTTTTTGTTTCTCCCTTTCATTTTCCTTTTAGTTGATAAAGGGCATCATAAATTGTCACAGAGAAGTGACATCATAAAGAGTTTGAAAAGTTTAATCTGTACCTGAAAATCGGTCCTCCCACATCCACGTATGAGTAGTGCATCCCCAGTGAAAGCCATCCTCGGTTGGGGTTGATCAGGCCCATCTCCTGTAACATAGGTAAGACAACCTAATGTATGCCCAGGAGTAGCTCGAACCTGAAACAAAAATAAACATATAAATATACATGTCCAAAGGACACACACACCAAACACAAAATTAAACTTCCTAATTCCAAATCAGACAATACCAGACAAATTTTGTTTCAGCAGGTTGTTTCTACGTGTTGATCTGTTTCGTCATTACACCAAATTTGCACGCAGCAGACCACAACATATAAACATAAGATACATATCCACACACACATCACTACTAGGCTACTAACACATGCACACGCACACGCACAGATACACAGCCACACACACACACCCACCCAACACAGATTCACACGTAAAAATGACTTCAATCAGTATATAGCAGACATTTTTTTATTTTTTTTATTTTTTTACAGTAGGTTATTTCTTTTGGTCATTTTTTACATTTCACCATAGAGGGATGCAGTAGCTCACAACCTATACCAGTACATATAAGCCGAGTACAAAACTGAACTTTTAACATTTGTGAAATACCACCCTACCATACTGCATTGTTTCTCTATTTTATCAGCTACAGGCAATTAATTTGATAAAGCTGATCTCGGTTTTCAAGCCGCTACCAGGTTTGGGTTAAACACTCCAATTTAATCAACCAAGTTTTTACCTTCACGTAGCACATTATCATTCAGTCTGCTTAGTAAGTGTTCATCATTCTACTGTGAGTTGTTAGTTGTGACAAAAGTTCATCTCATCAAACTCTAGCGAAAAAGGACTGCACAAGATGGCATAGGTACTCTTATGCAATGATCACTGGGAAGCATATACCACATGTATAATTATTTACGGGGCTCGCCTAACAAGCATTACAACAACTCTCCACCTTAAATAATTCTCCAGCTCTCATTAATCTAAAAAGAGGGGAATATAATGGTAAGCTTGTTTATACATTTACTCCTCCAGAAACCATCAGAACCTTCCGATTTGCATGTTACATTGTGCAAGAAACTTAAAACATAAATGAAAATAAACCCAAGTGTTTGGCATACCTCCAAAAACAGATCTCCAAAATATATTTTATCGCCGGCTTCAATCAAAAGGTCCGCTTTTGATTTGCTCGCCTTGGAAATGACAGATTTCACACCAGGAAGCTTAGTCTGCCACAACAAAATACATGCACATCAACCAAAAGCAACAAAAAATGCCAGAGATTGGTAAATTGCCATTGAATTCCATCAAAGAACACAACTTTTACATAAACAGCATCATTCGAAAGGAATTCTTCATTTCATCATTCATGAATAACACAAATGCAGTAACACTAACAAAATAATTAAAAAAAATCGTGAAAAGAGCTCGAAAGTTGGAACCTTGATGAGGCCGGTGCCAGTCACGTGATCAGCATGAACATGAGTGTTCATGGCGTAGATCAACTTCAACCCCAGTTCTTTGACAAGGGAGATATCCCTATCCACCGTCTTGTCCACCGGGTCAATCAGCTGCAAATTCAACCAAATTAAAGACCCAAAATTTGCATCATCATCATCATCCTAATCACAATTAAGACCAAAATTACTACTTTACTAATTAAAATTTAATACAAAAGGGCTGACCAGAGCAGGTTTGTCCGGGTGAGAGACATCGGCGAGCAAGTAAGTGTAGGTGGAGGACTCCTTCTCGAAGAGCTGCCGGAAGAGGAGGTTGGAAGAAGAACCAGACGACGCCGTATAAGCCATGGTTCGGGAACGGGAAACGAGCTTGGTACGGATTACAGGAGGAGGAGGGAGGGATTTGGGAGAAATGGGATTGAACAAAAGGGAAGACGAGGAGGAGGAGGAGGAGGAGGAGGAGTGAGGGAGAGCGACGAATCTGAGGACGCCGATTCGAAGCATTTGTCTTGAATCGTAGTGGGTGTCAGGGAGTGGTGGACGCAGCGATGAAATCGATTGAGCGATTTGGTGGTTGTGTCTTGTGTGTGCGTGTTTTAAGGGGTATTGATTAGATAAGATCAGCGAGGACGGTAATTGGTTTGCGCGCCAATTCCGAGGAGGGGAAGTGAAAGCGATGGCTTAACCGAGTTGAGTTGTGTTTTGTGTCCTACTCACTAATAGTGGCCAAAGCATTCCACTTAATCATTGAATCACCGAATAATTGCGTCACCTACTTATGTTGGACGCTATTTTATGGAATGTTCTTAAAATGTTAGGCGCTAATTGGTGATGGGTAGAGATCTAGCATTTAAGCGTTTAGGCAGAGCTTAAACGATTTTTTTTTTAATTTTAATTAAATTTAAAAAGTTGTTATTAGCATTAAAAAAAATCTCATTTTTTTCACATTTTCACAAGTATTTTTCCCTTTAAATATGAAAGTTTAGAATGCAAATCGAGAATTTTGAAGTGTACGCAACAATTCCTGATTATTTGTATTAAAAGATTGCAACTTTGTGCCTACATTATCACACCTTACAACCTTCCTTTTGTGGGGCGTCAAACAGGCCAACATTACCCCAAGCCCAAAATCTCGCTTACAGAAAAGGTTTATCCCCGGCCCAGTTTCCCACCAAAAACCCCAAAAGCCCGATTGCCGGAACCCCCGAGCTTCTGCAACTCAAACAAAAATGGTGGTGGTGGTGCTGCTGCTGCTTCCGCCTCCTTGAATGAAGAAGAAAGCTAGCAACTTGCTCAGAACCATCACCACCTTCAACCCCAAGCACCGCAAAATCATGGACGATTTACCAGAGCGCTACTCTTACAACCCAACTCTCCGCTGGAACGCCGACCTCGAAAGTTACTTCTCCAACGCCTACGGACCCCACCATTTCTCCCGCATCTCCGATGCACTAACGTACCCCTCTCTCTCCCTCCCTCCCTCCCTCTATGTCTCTCTCTCTCTCTTCAATTTCAATGATGCATTTCATTTTTCTCATGATTTCTGTTGTTTTTGTTTGTTGGGTTTGATCAGGCGGCCGTCTTGCTACTCCTGCATACGCGTGAACACGCTGAAGTCGACGCCGGATGCGGCCATTGAGAAGCTGAGGACGGTTCTGAAAGAAAAAGGAGCTGACATTTCCAAGTGTGAAGTGGGAGGGATGGACTATGTTCTGTTTGTGAAGGGTTCGGGCCCGCAGGCCATTGATTATAGCTGTGCTGCAGATGGGAAGCCTCCGAAAGAGGTTCTTGTGAGCCGGAAATGTGCCGAGGCAGTTCTTCGAGGTGCCCAGGTTAGCATTTTTCAAATTTCTTTCGAGAAATTATTTGCTTTGGTTACTCAGTGGTGGATGAAGGAGGTTGTTTTGGGGGGTTTTTGACACGTAGGTGTATGTTCCTGGTGTACTGGGTTGCACTGCTCATGTCGAGAAAGGGGATATTGTGGCGGTTTCAGTTGCGGTTCAGCAGCCCGGTGCTGATGGTGGATGTGTCGTTGGGATCACCCGAGGGACTGTGCCGCAAGGTTCAGAGACAGGTGAGTAGTGTATTTGTTCATTGTGTGGGATTGAAGACTGGATCACAAAGATTGTGACTTTGTTTAAACGACTGTAGGTTGATAGATGATTCTTTTAAATGATGTTTTAGATCCTTATCATCTTGAACGAGGTGGGCTGTATATCGGCAAAGGAAGAGCAACGCTGTCAAGGGCCGGGATTTTCTGTGTTATGGAAGGGCTTGCTGTGGATATGAGTGTCAGAGTTTTTAATCTTCCTTCTTTACATGGTATGGTTCATATAAGAGTAGAATCCTAGTTCTCTGCTAATGTATATCACGCCACCTGAAGCTGTTGCATTTCTCCTCTAGTATATCAAGTTTTTCAATGAGCTTCAATTCATGCTTTTTTCTCCATTCATTGTTGCATATAATATAATATTACTTTGAAAATTTAGTGTAGATTTTTACTTTATAGAGTGGAAGATTCTCTTTAGTAGCTGACATGGGTCGTTAATGAGGGAACTTTGATTTTCTTTTATCTGATGTCTATCTTTTTGTTTGTTACCTAATTGATGAGTAGTTGCTTGTTCTTTCATGGTTTTGGTTCTATTGTAATAGTTATTTAATTTATTTTGCATTCTGCTATAACTCCATCTTTTGTCTTGGTTTCTAGATGTGCTTGAGGAGGAAATATTTCTTCAAAATCTGCCAAGCATTATTGTTGCTCATGCACTAGGTACCCATTACCGTGATCAATCTCCATATGTTGTTGTTTCCTCTTTTAGGATTGTGTCTCATTCTGTCAAAACCACAATAACTACATTAGCTTTTCAGTTTCTGCAAAGTAGTATCTGTATCATGGTTTTTCTTTATTTGTATTATTCATATGATCTTATTATAATTGTGATGGATGCTTCCTTCCATAGGAATCAGCTAGCTGTTACTTACTGCGATCATCTTAGAGCATTTAATGAACTTTTTAATAGGTGATTTTCTTATTACTCTTGTGTTTCTTAGATCCTCAAAAAGGTGAACGCATATTAGACTTGTGTGCTGCACCAGGAGGGAAAACAACTGCAATTGCACTTCTTATGAAGGATTTCAAGAATTGGAGAATCTTGAATCGGTTACTTAAAGGTTGAATGCTGAGAAGGATTTCAAGAAAAGTGGTAGGTAATCTTCCTCATGTGTGTACATGAGAACAATTTTCATGGATCTGCCCTGTCTTCTGTTTCTGATAGTTGGGAACAAGAACTTGTTGGAATCAGTATGATAGTTCATAATGCTTTTAATTTGTGAACAAGGTCATAAACTATACTTGCAATATTTTTGACCTTATGAATTCTAACTTAATGTTGTGTTTTGGAAGTTCAAACTATATTTTTAAAATTGAAATAGATTCCATATCCCTGGGCTTGTACTTAAGGTTGAGTTATAGTTTTCATTTTGTTGGAATATATAAGACCTCTGATGTCTCGATTTGTGGGTTGGGATTGTGAATCCTACATAGCCTCCCCCCCACCCCCTACCCTGCCCCCTCCTTTCAGGAGTTTCTCTCTCTGAAAACCACCTTTAGGCTTTAGCTTGTGGAATAATGTGAAAAAAATTCTTTAGAACTTGTCTTCTACATGTAGTTTTCTTTTCCACACTGATGCTACGGTTCTAGCCTGTTCAATTTTTATTATGTGAATGGCAAATGCTTTTTTCCAATATTAGAGTTGAAATTCTAATCAACTAAATGTTTTAGTTAGCAATGAAAAGGCGAATGAGACAACTTACATTAGCAAAAGCTGCTATCAGGAAGGAAATCCGAAGAAAACGGAATGGCCCAGGAAGAAATCAGAGCGTGGGTGGTAGGGTTGAGAAGTCAAAAGGCTTTGCTCCCAAAAGCTTTGATCAAGTTCTTCTGGATGCACCCTGTTCTGCCCTTGGTTTAAGACGTCAACTATTTGCTGGAGAGGTACCATAATCTGATAAAAAAATTACGTGTTTTCAGTATTTTTTTTCTTTTTCTTTTTGTTTATTGGTTGTTCTTATTACTTTTAATGCCTTCTTGTCTTGTTAATGTCTTATGTGTGGATGTATCTACAAGGTATTTCGGTTCAAGTAAGGTATCTTAAGTGTTTGATAAAGTTAGTTGCTTATTCCAGGAAACAATTGAATCCATGAGAAAGCATGCGACATACCAAAGAAGAATGCTTGATCAGGCTGTTCAGCTAGTTTGCCCAGGTGGAGTTCTCGTGTATTCAACGTTAGTAAATATGCCTCCTCTTGTTCATAGTGTTAGTGAGCATTAATTGATAAGAATTCCAGTATGAAAGGTTTCTTGACTTTGATCATAAGTTACATCATTGGTTCATTTTTGGAAGAAGAAAATATGGTTAAATCATTGGTGCTATCTTTTTAAACTGTATATCCGTGTTCATCTCCTTCACTTTTCTTTATTTTTCTGGTCTTATCTTTTTCTCGTTTGTGGATTTTACATGATTTGAAACAAAATCTCTCCAGGGTAGTCACAAAGTTTTCTTGACAATTTGAGTCTTTGATTGTATATGCAGCTTCAGTCAAGTTGGTCATTTACGAAAGATTGTTTTTGTTTTTTTTTTTAAGTTTTCAATCTAACCTTCCGTAAATAATTCAGCCAGCAATATGTCAATGGCATATAGTTTGCATTTTAGTGCGCATGGAAGAAACTAATCTTTATTCTTGCACTGGCATCGCCCTACCATTGAACTGAACTTTCTATATTGTTCTCTTCTCCAGATGCACCATAAATCCTGGAGAGAATGAAGCTGTGGTTCGATATGCTTTGGATACATAAAAATTCCTCTCCTTGGCACCACAGATTTGGTTCGAATAGTTTATTGGAGGTCTATGCAATTTAGTTTTTTGAATTTCTCAAATTTTCCATAACAATGAGGAAGGAAAAACATCACAGCCTCCTAATCTTTTCATTTTCTGTTTACTTTGAACTTCAGCACCCAAGAATTGGAGGACCTGGTCTTGTTGGTCGTTTTGAATTTCCCGATGGATATACAGAGTAAGTTCCTATCTAAGCCCTATGTAATTGTTTACACTCATTAACAAACCTTAAATAACCAGTTGATCTGCTTGGCCTCACAGGGAGTGGCTGAGACCCGGGGAGGAAGAACTCTTTCAGAGGTTTGATCCATCGTCCTCGCTTGATACAATAGGGTTTTTCATAGCCAAGTTCTCTATTGGATCAAATGAGGCTGACTTACAAAACTCTGCATCTTGACAATATCAGAAGTTCCGCATTTGCATACCACAAATAGTCTTAAAACGAATTCAGAGTTCACCTTGCATACAAATACCGCTAGTAGGCTAACTCAAATTCAGAATTCACCTGATGGATTTGTTTCCAGCCAGAATATTCAAGCGGGGGTCGTGATTAATAACTTATTTCATACACTAGAGAAGAAGACCGATGAATCACAACTATACCTTCTATACGTTTTTGTATTAGGGAAGCAGTTCTTGTTGTACATTGTAATCTTCTGTTAAATAAACTTGATTTGTGTGAAAATCTTGCTCATATTTCCATTTGGTTATCTTTCAAATCCAAGTTGGTGTTAGTTATGTACCGAATTTGCTGTTAAGAGTAAGTCCCTTTGTTTTCAAGTGTGGTCCTAGTGCCGTAAGGTGCAAGGCACAGCCCTTGGAACTTAGCTTAAGTATGCACCTCAAGCTATCATGAGAATAATGTTTTGTGCCCACAGATTGTGGTGGTTTTTTTTCTTTTATTCAATTTTTTTTGCCTAACTCTTAGGTTAAAAAACCTCCAACCATTTGATTGACTTATTTGACTAATCCACTTAATACTGTTAGGGTTTAGTTTATCATTTACAATATGTATACATTAGACAAATCTAGTTACAACTACATGCCCCTGTGCTTTAAATGTTCGTTTTTCACCACATGACGAGGTTTCACATAAATATTGACGAAAATTTACATCTCAGTATCATTGATGGTTGCCACTTAGTACTATAGTCTAGTAATATTTCTCTTCACTTGTAAGTAAGAGGTCTTAAGTTCGATACTCGCTAAAAGTGAATTTGAATCACATTATTGCTAGCCCATTGTGAGGCTTAGCCCACTTCCCCACCCCTTTAGTGTATAAAATATCGTTTGTTAATATACTTTAGAAAATAACCCGGGAATGCATATATAAGAGACAAGTAAACATCATAAAATACCACATATATCATAAGTCGGGGATGCAATGGGCATGTAATGACGAATAAACAAAATTTTAACGAGGATGAAAAACCACAGTTTTCAGAACTGAAAATAAAAAACTAAAGTAATAAATTGAAAACCACTTTATTGAATATTTAAAGTTTGAATTTGAGGTTTAAGACTGCCCATAAAGCATAACTTGATTGCTAATTTCTTCACGAGAATGCATTCCTCATTGAATTTGAGTAAATAAGACGTGCTCCTTCACCACATCAAATGTATTCTTGCACACAAAATCCATACGTATCTACTGACTCCATTTGGGTTGGTACTGTGTTCGGTTTCTAAACTGGTGTAGTCGAAACTAACAGCTATGTAATCTTCATTAGATGGATTCCCTGAATTTATACTCATAATTCGATATGATAACCAAAATTAACTTCATTAAGTTTTGAATTTTGGTGCTTGCAAGTTTACGAATCAGATGATAGCATGACAAATAAGCATAAATATCATCCCAGAAAGATCGAATCGATTCTAAAAATCTTACCAACAAAATTGAAACAAATTCTACGTGACATGACATCTAGTTGCATCAAAAGTAACCTTACGTGTCAATTATCAATGGCATCCAGACGAATTTAAACAAGTAAGAACCCATTAAGCGCTATGAAAAATCATTGGAACATCACACAAACCCTAATAGCATGGCATCTACAAATGGGAATTCATGGTATCGATGACAAGAAGCTAAAACCCAAGTTAAGTATGATATCTATTCTAATTTACATCAAATCAACTTAATTAAAGCCTAATGATGATCAAGCATCTGAATAAAAATCAAACACATTACGAATAACAAAAAATACTCAATACAAGTGAAAAACTTGATAATAACAATGCCTTGAAGTATTCATCATTAAGCAATATTGTAGCTCTAGAAAGAAGGAAAAAAAAAAAAAGAATAAACTCTAAAGTAGCCCTTAGCCTAGCCTTCTTTTCCAATATGATGTGTTTGATGGTTAAATAATCCAATAAGGAGCAATAATCTCCTTGTATAACTGACACACTACGGTTGAAAAGGCCAAGTAAATGACCACTAATACCCTAACTGACTTTTAAGTCCTTATTAAAGAAAAGAAAAGTAAACAGAAATGATAAAATCTATTAATTATCTCATAAAATCAGTTGACAATATGAACGGTTTGACGTTCAAAAGTTGTAGTGTCATCTTCCTATTGAAATGCATATGCCTGAGCATAATTAATCAGGGCTTAGCATAACTAATTAGAATTTTGCACCATTAAAATTACTCTATAGACACTCGAAAAGCTCTTTTTTCACTTTTTTTTTTCTTTTCTTTTTTCGGCATAGTTCCGTTACTGAGTACCTAGAAATTATTATGAGGTAATGGATTTGTAAGGAATTTTTATTATTCTCATTCTTGTGTCACTAACAATCAAGGATTTGAAAGAAAAAGTATGATTCTCATTCACGCATTTACCAGCTAACAACCAAAGAATAGAAAAGAAAAAAAAAAATGCTGATGAGTAACTCATGCCTGAAAAGTGAAGGTATGAGACCATGGGGGAGGGGTTGTCCATCCCTATACAGAATCCTTCATATCTCTATTCTTTTATATTTCCATTCTTTTTTATGAAAGTAAACATACCCTAAAGGGATGGAAAAAAAAAAATACCCTAAATGGAAACAATACACTGGGTCTATACTTAATTATTCGTTTTAAAGATGGCAGTAAGTTAATATTCTAATAACTGGTGACATGCATGCATATATAGCCAGGAATGGCATACATGGGCGGTTAATTTGGTCCATAAATCAATTCTTTTACATTTCTAGCTAATTATCCCCCCTACATATTCATATATACTTGTATATAATTATTCAATTATCTTCCCACAAGCAATTGTAAGTTATTTCCTTGTAGGAGCCTCCAAAACCACTGTGCTGCAATTGTGCATAATCTCCAATACTAGAACCAAAATCAACCATCCACACCATGTCATCATCTCTGAACCAAGCTCCCATTTCATATAATAGGTCAGTCTCCACCATATCTATATCTTCCCACTTTGAGTCAGGGAAGCAGATTTCAATTCCATCATGCTCCAATGAAACCTGCCCACCATCTGTCGTCATATTATTGGCCTCATCGGCACCCACTGATGACTGCACTACAAACCCTAGTTTCTCGTTATTCTCCTCCTCCTCCTCCTCCTCCTCCTCAAGCAAATCCCGGAGAAGGGCCCCATCAACTTCTGTGACTTCAAAATCTTCGAACTCATCTGTCCCAAGAACAAACTGCATGCTTTCTGAAATATTATCGGAGGCCATATATATGTATAATATAAAAACGGAGCTGAAAAGGTGCACAAAGTGAAGAACAATAAAAAAAAGCAAGAGCAGATGAGCTTTAAAAACTTGGTGCAACTTAGAATACAATATAATTGATATATATAGTGATACGGGTAGGCTCCCAGTCGGCACATAGTTTTGCCATATCACAGGGCATAGATCTTTGGTATATCATGGGCCATGATCTTGAAAATAACATGTACCTAATATTGCTAGAATTGGTGCAAACACATATGAGGACCTATAAAGGCTAAAGGCTGAAAAAGGCTAAATAATAACTAGGGTTTTGAAAAAAATTCTACAAGACGACATATGGCTCCTAATTGGACATATAGATTGCACAAGAAACCGTATCTTTAGATGAAAACCAATCGTGTAAGCCTAAAAGGAGAATAAAGCTACAACTTTATTGGTGTTATTGGTGTGGAACCCATGCACTTTTACCAAATTCAGATTAAGCAAAGAGTTTGCTTTTTTGGTCTCACTGAAATCTTTGCTCATTTGCAGATGGAAAAGCGCATTTGGACAGAAGGGGGCCGGGAGGGGATAAGCAGCATGTTCAATGCAGTGTACGTATATCGGTCGTTTTCTATGTGTTTAGTGCATGTGAATTTTGCACATGTTTACACAGTGTTTTTAGGTCTCCTTTTGGTTACATTTTAGGCTTTTGATTAATTATCACAAAAGTGCTTGTACCTGCTGCCTGTTAGTCCATTTGTATAATCTTTCAATTTATTTGTAGGAAAAATTAGTATCTGATCTCTAGTTACTAATGTTCATTGACTGAAATTTTATTAGTTTTCAAATTTTAATTGAAGTCCCTAGCATTAATGTGATAATGAATTTATATGTTTATTACATTTTTTTTAAATAAAAAATTAATAATTGATTTAGGGTTTTAATACTCATTAAAGTCCTAATTATTTTTCAATTCAAACATTTCAAAGAAATAAATAAATTAATATAAGTTTGTACCCCTTAGTTTTTTATAAAAAGATTCTCAATTTTTTAATCTTAAATGTACCCATTCATATAATTTTCAAATTTTTTAATCTTAAATGTACCAATTCTAAAATAGACCAATTTGTTATATGTAAAATGTACCATTTTTAAAATATAAAATGTACAAATTTTTTATATAAAATGTACCCAATTTTTTAATATAAAATCAATTAAAATTTTTTTAATCCATTTTTAAACTTATATGCGTACATTCTGTTTTCGTTGATTTGAGAATGTATCTGTGTGACAACCCGTTCCAAATTTTACGTTTTTATTTTATTTTAAAAGCGTGAATTTACGAAATTGCCCTAGAGGCAAGGACTTTGACTTCCGTTGACCATCGTCTAGAGAGACGTATGATTTATTCTTTTAACATATTCTCGTAATACTTGTGGATGTGAACGCATAGGCGAAAGCCGTTTGCGAGTCCGGATTATAACGATACAGTTACGGACGTTCGAAATTGGTTATTTAAGGTGAAGCCCAATCAGAAATGGGGAAAGAGAAAGAAGAAAAAAAAAAAAAAAAAAAAAAAGAAGTTTTCCCGTGGGTTTTTCTAACCCGCGACCACACATCTTCCAAGGCCGATTCCAGCCAACTCCGGTGGAGTTTTTCGATGCCACCACCACCATCTTGAAGCTCTCATTCCCCTCTACAAAACCCACCCAAGAATCACCTTGATTGACCATGGTATGAGGCGGTTTGAGGCCACGAAAGTTGACGAAAATCAATGGTGCTCCGGCCACCCTTTTCGATTTTCCGGCAAATCGGCAAAGCAATGGCCGATTCCACCACTTGGGCTTTGTAGCCCATCATCCCAGGAGCAAAACCCAACCAACCTTGACCCCGTTGGACCACCGTAGACGACGAATCGACGTCGGGAAGTTTTAGGCATCCGCCGGCTTCGTGGGCAAAATTGACCATCTTCCGTCCACTTTTGGACTTCGTGGCAGGTATGAAAGTTGCTCCACTCACTGAGATCTTCATTTCTGTGAAGTTTGAGAATTTTTGGAAATAGTTGAATTTTCCGGCGAGTCGGGGCGGCCGACCGCCACCCGCGGCGGCGCGTGCGGCGGCGCGTGGCCAGTGGGCCGCCAATGCTATTTTTAGGCTATGTCAAATGTCTTGAATTCAGTTTTGTCATTTGAATGACGTAGGTTGATAGTTGGAACCTAAATTCGTTACGATACGTTACTTGATAGAAATGTGAATCGATGATCCGACCGTTGGATCGTCACCAAAATGGGATATATTATAATACGTAATATTTTAAAATTATAGGAATTTACAGATCGGGAATCCGACTTACGGATCTTCCTGAATTGGATTTGTAAGTTAGTAAAATAAATGTCCATGGCCACTTGTTTTAGGCAATTGGCGGAGATCTGACCGTTGGATCATAATGAAATTTTAGTATGTTATTCTTGAAACATATTGTGGATCGTTGGGAGTTGCGGATTGGAAATCTGATATGCGGATCTTCCGGGTTAAGTTATACAGGGTTGTAAACCCTACCGACGATCTTTGATCGACGGTTGACTTGTGGTCAATGTGTATCAAAACTATTTTAGAATGTCATTGAGGTTGTGTTTATGTGAATTACGTACTCTTCGGATAAGATTTCTGAGATGTGATTTGATAATTGGTCACAGGGACCGATCATTCAAGACGCCTCGATGTGTGCGCTAGAGAATCATAGCGTGGACTCCAAGTAAGTGGATCTTTTCCTTTTTATCGTACATATTATTGAGAGTTCTATCGACACTTTTAAATTGATTAGGTATATTACTTTCATATATAATTATTGTGAATGCTTGAAGTACGATATGAACTACGAATGGCTTGATCCCTATTTAGGGTACGTAGGCAGTCTAACGAGACGTTAGATGCAGCCATAAAATATTTGAGACAAAAGCCTTGCTTGGGAAATTGAGTAAGGCGAAGGAAATTGGTAAAGGCAAGTTTTAGTTTTATGAATTAGTTAGCTAAATTAGTGTTAATTGGGTCGTCATGGATAATTATCCCTGAAAATAAGTAGTTTGGGAGTAAGGCGTTATTGATTGTACACTTCTCACTGTATTGTTTATAATTGAACATGCTACGACATGGTTGAGTATTAGATTGCATCATAGTATATCAATATGTATATTACTTGGGAATGCTTTCAAGTGCAAAGGTGAACTCAGGACACCCAGGTAAGTTCAGGTGAGTTTATGGTGCTAGTTGAATCGATTGCGTTATAGCACGACTACAGTTATGTGTTAGGCAACTTCGATATTGTCGTACTGGTTGCCATGAGTTGCACATGTTATATTGAGATGCATTGAGAGCTCATAAACCTGCACCCCGGTGTTAGTGCTCCCGCCCGTGGCCAGGGCACAGTCCTTCACGTGATGTTCACCTCCCGCACCTTATGCTCACCTTGGATTCAAGGTAGGTGCACAGTCCTGTCGTACAGACCACTTTAGGTGGTTCCGACTCGTAGGTGACCCGCGATTATTCACCCAGTCTTCACGTGATCGTAGCACTTGAGCTTAATTATTTACACCCAGTCCTGTCGTACAGACCACTTTAGGTGGTTCCGACTCGTGTGCAGGTATACTTATTGAGCTATATGCTAGCCAGGATTGATGAGATATGGATAAGTCGTACAGGTCACTATAGGTGACTCCGACTTATATGCTAGCCAGGATTGATGAGATATGGATAAGTCGTACAGGTCACTATAGGTGACTCCGACTTATATGCTAGCCAGGATTGATGAGATCTGGATAAGTCGTACAGGTCACTATAGGTGACTCCGACTTATATGCTAGCCAGGATTGATGAGATCTGGATAAGTCGTACAGGTCACTATAGGTGACTCCGACTTATATGCTAGTCAGGATTGATGAGATCTGGATAAGTCGTACAGGTCACTATAGGTGACTCCGACTTATATGCTAGCCATGATTGATGAGATATGGATAAGTCGTACAGGTCACTATAGGTGACTCCGACTTATATGCTAGCCAGGATTGATGAGATCTGAATAAGTCGTACAGGTCACTATAGGTGACTCCGACTTATATGCTAGCCAGGATTGATAAGATATGGATAAGTCGTACATGTCACTAGAGGTGACTCCGACTTATATGCTAGCCATGATTGATGAGATACGGATAAGTTGTACAAGTCATTTTAGATGACTCTGACTGATATATCACTTTGTATTGATTTAGTTCATTTGGCCTACTTATTAATGTATGGTGGAGTTAATGGCAAACCGTGGTTTTGGTCATTTCTGAGTATGGTTTGGATATATGTATATATGTTGTACTGTCTTATGGAAAACGATACGGGTTTTACATTAGGGCATTACTTTTTGAGAGGTAATAACTTTGGGAAGCTTGGTTTTATTGCTTACTCACACCTTCTGTTTGGTGCCCTCCAGGTTTTAGCTGCTGAGTTCGTATTGACAACAATCTGTGGTGAATCTTAGTATTAATGGATATTTTTGAGGGTATGATTCTTACCCATACTATTGTACCTTACTTATGCTCTGACATCGCGTGTGAAATGGGTTCGCTCCCGCTCGTAGCGCACTCCGGTACTTAGACACTTTTAGATTCAAATTTATTCACTTTTTGCACACTATCACATTTTATGGCTTCGTCACCTTCCAGGTGTCGACCAGCACAGCTCGATTCAGGGTCCAAGTGGACTTTCTGGGTCGGGGTGTGTCAATCTGTGTCAAGTTTAAGAAATTTACTAATGTTATTAAGCTTTATATCTTCTAATGTTATTAAGCTTTATATCTTTTTTTCTATGTTTTGAAGAATGTTTACATGTTTTGGTACAATAATTTTTTTCGTTTGTTAATTTTGATGAATGTACCTATATATATATATATACAAACACATGCGCGCGCGCGAGCACATACACAATATAATAGAGATTATAATTTTTAATTTATTATTTTTAATCCCACAAATTATGGGTTATATTTAAAATCTCATTAATATAAACAAATACAAATTTCAATTTTTAATTTTTAATTTAAAAACTATTACATTAATGTCAGGGACTTCGATCAAAAACTAAAAACAGACAAGGTTTCAGTCAAAGAATATTGATAGCTAAGGATCTCATCCAAAGTGTCCCTTATTTGTATTTTTACTTTTTGATTAACTTGTTTGTTTAAAAAAAAAAAAAAAAAAAAAGCATAGCACACTAATTATAAGTGAATTACAAGGTAAAACCAAGGGATTTTTTTTGAAATGTCCTATGAACTTGTACGCAATTTTCAATTTGTCATATAAACTAAATTTTAAGGAATTTGCCATATCAATTTTTTGAAATCATTAATTTGTCATCTCTCCCTATCTCCATTAAGTTTTACATCAAATGTTTAGGGTTATTTCAATCATTCTAATACCTTACTTCCCTTTTATTAAGTTGCATTCGACCAAAAACTCTAGGGTTTCTAAAGCAACAAAACGGGCTATTGATACGAATATATGTTCTTAGAGTTTTAGTCCAAAAAGGGGACCGACAACTATTGAGTGTTTTGAATTGAAGATGGCTCAAGAAAGGTAAAAATTTAAGTCTTTGTACTAAAGAAAAGTAAAAAAACTTGTGAAAAGATGTTAAAATGACCTAAATAACCCTGAACACAAGTCTCACACATAACTTATATTGGATGAAAAACTTAATTAATGATTTTGTAAAGTTGGTATGACAAATTGCTTAAAATTTTAGTTTATATGACAAATTGAAAAATATAAACAAGTTCATATGATATTTCAAAATATTTCCGTAAAAACAATGATTCAAATTCAATAATATTACCCTTTATTCTAAGATTGATGTTATTAGCACTCCAAAAATCTCATTGTGCACTCTAAGTTTTTATATTTAGAAAGAAAAATACACTTACGAAGAATATACAATCAGATTTTTGAACGGCTAATAAGAGCACCCTATTCTAAAACTTTTTTTTTCTTTCCATTTTATTATGCAATGAATTTTTGTATCAATAGGTTTATGTCTTTCCTGGTTCGGTGTAGCTTCTTTCTTTTTTTTTTTTTTTTTAAATTTAATAAAAATTCTCCTCGTGGCGTGATTTTTCAAAAAAAATGAAAAAAAACCTTAATATTAATTAAAAATACATACTCTTTTTATTAGGGATGGCAACGGTTCGGTTTGGAGACGGAAATGCTATATCCATCCCTATAACCACGAAAATTAACCATATCCATATTTGCCAATTAACCATCGGGGATTATCCATAACCATATCCACCGAGTAACGGATTTTCAATTGGTTATCGGTTATATCCATTTTCGTCAAAATATATATATATATATATATATATATATATTTATCCAATTGATGCACTATAAATTTTAGTAGATACTAATTCCATCATTAAATAGCAACATCCAATTACAAAAAACATAACAATATATTTGAAGCTGTTCATGATAAGCCAATATGATAATTTGGTCCAATGAAATGGAAAAAGAGGACAAAAAGCAAATGTGAAAGGAAGACAAAACAAATTGATTCAACGAATTAATTTCTTGATAGTGAGATTCTTGAAGAGAGATGAATCTAATAAACTTGGAACATGTGATAATTGATATATAAATGATTCAATGAATTAATTTGGTTGGGTATAACAATAACAGTGTTGAATTGATGAGGTTGTTGGTATGCCCCATGCATGATGTTTGGTGCATAATAAAGATAGTATAGGGTTTGATGCATCCATAATGAATTAGTATAGGGAGGGTTCGGTAAATTGAATAAAATATGTATATATGTATACACACACACACACACACACAATATATTGAGGTCGGATTCGGGGACGGATATGGATTGGGGACCCCTATAACCATATCCAAAATCATAATTGAATAAAGTTCATGGTTTTTCTCCATATCCATACCATACCCGAATTTTCATATCCAAATCCAATCCATTCGGACAGTTATCCATGGTTATCGGGTTTAACAATTAGAAATGCCATCCCTACCTTTTACAGAAGATTTATTTTATAATTTTTTTTTTAACAAGCAATAATATATATCCATACTAAGGTGGTAAGGGAGTGGTCTAAGCCTTACAATAAGCTTGTCATAATGATGTGGTTCAAATTTAGCTTTGGCAAGAATCGAATATGAGACATCTTACTTACAAGTGAAGAAGAATGTCATTAGACCGTAGTATTAAGTGACTTATTTTATTAATTTGGATGTAAAGTTTAATTACGAGTATAAACACGAATGACTAACATAAGAAATATGACCAATATGTACATTTTTTCCAAGGAAAAAAAGTTAATGAAAACATTTATCTCTTTCAAGGATATTATATATTTTGTCTAATCAAAATGTCTCAATACATACACATCCTTATTTGGATATATATTGTACTACTAATACTATACTATAAAGTATTACCTACTGATTTTTTTACAGCAAAGGTTGGGAATCATACTTTGATGTGGAGGTTGCATAAGTTTAAGAGAACATTTGCTTTTCTCAAGCATGGCAAACAAATAGGCATCTACCACATTCAGTAATATTTCCACCAAAAGATAGGTATGGCATTTGATTGATTGCCAAACTAATGAGATCTGGAACCCTACCGTACATCTGTCTTGTTTTTTTAAAAATGAATTTGTTACCTCTTATAGAAAGATCACATTTTATAAACTACCATGCCAGAATATGTTTCCCTTTCATGTGAAAGATCACGTTTCACAAAATACCATTCCCGAATATGTTCCTTTTCGCAGAAAGACCACAGTTTATAAAACACTAAGCTAGAGGATACCAGATAGGAATAGAAACCGAGACCATGTCCAATTATGCTCTATATTTTATAGTAAAGTAATTAAAATTATCAAAATATTTTGGGAGAATTTTTGCTCACCACCATTTAGTGTGGTGTATGCTCACCAACATATTTATCACCGTTAAATGAGTTTGAATTTCAAGATTCGTGTAGTATTCCCAAAGAGTACGATGTGTTATTTTTTTCTTTGTTGTTTTGAAGAATGTTCAAAGCAAACATACGTTGTATCCAACTGTCAACTTTGTACCCCATCCTATAATATTTAGAATACCACATACCTGTAATTTCAGCATTAGCTGAATTGCACATACTAATCAGTATCTTAATTAAGCGAACCCTTTAGCCAAACGTTACATTTCCTGTGACGTTCTTAGATTTTACTTCAGTTCAGTTGTGCAGGGCTCTGCAATCTGCATTGAGTAAATTTCCAGAATATGAAGTTGTATCTCGAAGTCAACCAGCTGAGTACTCCCCTGTTCATTGCATGATGAAGTTTGGGCATTGACAGGAGAGAGAAGAAAAAATAAACTGAGGATAATCAGGCTTTGACTACTGAGGTTTAATGGAAGTAGGACAAAGTTATTGCTCTCAATATAATTAATTAACTTGCATTTGAGGTTTCCTAACCATGAAGTTGTGTCCAAGTCAATCAGCTGAGGCTAATCAGGCTTTGATTACTGATTATGCATGGTTTCTCTCCGAAGCAACGTTTTTTTTAAGGATAATCAGGCTTTGATTAAGGGAACTTTAACGAAAAACTCTTGGTATTGTTCATTTTAACAAAAAAAATCATATTTTTACATCAAAAAGTCAATCCTGGTACGATTCATTTTACCATTTATTTTGTTTTTATCGTTAAAATTCAAAGTTTTCAAACCATTTTTATTAATTTTTCTTTTGATGGGAACTTTAACGAAAAGCAGCCGGTACTGTTCACTTTAACAAAAAACCACATTTTTACGCAAAAAAATCAATTCTGGTACTCTTCACTTTATCCTTTATTGCTGGCATGGTTTTTCCGAAGTAATAACAATTTCAATGAGAAAAGTCAATTTTTTGTCACAGAAGCAGAATTTTACTGGGTTAATTAGGATATATATATCATTGTACCAAGTTCCAACCTGTAATTTTACTGTAGCCTAATCACATTTCATCAACAAGAGGCTTTAAGTTTACTACTTTTTTTTTTTTCACTTTTTTTTTTTGTCTTTGACTTTCTGATTTCTTCGTACACAATATTCAGCAAGGGAGTAATTTGCAAGTAGCTAGCCCAATGAATTTAGACTGCCATTGAATAATGCATGACTACATTCAGTTTCCTGTTTTTAACTCTCCCCTCAGTCTTTCTATAAAACCCTACATGCTATTGATGCCTAGTAAGTACCTCATAAGCTCCTACCTTTCCCTACAATAAAAATACATCATTTGATTTCCTCATTATTCAGTTATGGCCATGAAGTTGATGAACATTTTCTTTACTCTCCTAGCAGCAATGGCCGTTGCTGCAGCTGCAAATATAGACACTGATTATATCGAAGACGTGGAAATGCAAAGGAGTACTACTGAAGCAGCATTGCCTGAAATACCAGATGAAGCAAAAGCAACTACTTCTTTAAGAGGAGTGAGCCGTTTTCTTGCTCAAAAGAATCTACTCGTGAATGCGAGTTGCGACAGGTATCCCCTGGTTTGTCATCTGAGGAACAGTCTGGGGCATGACTGCTGCAACGACATATGTGTTGAGGTGAAGACTGATCGATTCAACTGCGGGACGTGCGGCCACAAATGCAAGTACACTGAGATTTGTTGCAAGGGCAAGTGCATCAACGCGTCATTTGACAAGATGCATTGTGGTGGGTGCAACAAGAGGTGCAACAAGGGGGAGTGTGTTTATGGGATGTGCAATTATGCATGATTTAACTCTGCTGCTATACTTATACTCTGATTACACTACATTATGACAACTTATACATAAATAAAAGAAATACAAATTATACATAAATTTATTGTTTTTGTGAAATGCTTGCCCATGCTTCTGTATCCTGTATCCTTTTTACTGTTGGAGTTACCATACCTATTACGCGCGTGAGAAAGTGACCATTAAGAGCCTAGGAATGTTCATCTTAGCTACATATAAATACCTAGACTGATAAACTCTGTCATACCTTTAAACATATGAACATATCGTGTTTAATCTTTAAGCAACCCACGTTGCTAAACCCAAATTCATGGGCTGAACTTCTAAGCAGTGAAACAATGCTTGGATGGCTGATCAGCTTGATAGGTATCCACAGTTTCTCCATGTCCCCTTCTTTCCCTACAAGCATTGGTACATAGCCTTTTCGAACTCTCTCTCTCTCTCCTCCATTGTTTCACTGCAGCTTATCCTCCCATAACCTTCGCAGCTAGCCTCTCATCTTAATAATAATAACAATAATCTCCAAGTGCTCTCAGGTCTTGAGCTTATTGTGTGTTTGTTTTTTTGGTCATGATTTGATTGTGTTGTCTTGGATATACATGTTGCACATAAGCAAGTGCCATGTTAGCAATTGCTCATGTCATAAGATAACTTTGGAATGTTGTATATGTAAACATGAAAATTCTGTGACAAATGACAAGAGAACACGTGTACAAAATAATATTTGTATGAATGTAATTGTAGGGTTACAATCTCTTTACAACTTGACCTCGGTTTTGATCTCCGAAATTTAAGGTGTGTAGTGTTGTTGATCAAAGGGTCACGACGACTTGATCTTCGATGAACGGATGCTACAAGGTTTTGGTTCTTGTCAATGGAGGAATCGGCACGTGTAGGTGTGCTTGGTGGTTCTTCACGGGTTTGACGAAGAACGCGGAGGGTTTTCCGAGTCTTGTTGAATGTTTGTGAGGTTTGAGTGCTTAAGAGCTTCAGAGTTTCAAAGCTTCAACGTCTGGGCGTAAATGATTTTTCTCTGGATCCTTTCTTTATCTTGGAGCCTCGTATTTATAGACTTTCTAAGTCTTGCCTACGAATGGATTTGGCCTTGATTGTGGGCTTGATTAATTGATGAAAGAACCAGGACTCGATTTGTGTGCCGGTTCGTGATTTGACTCCATTAATTAACATTTGATTTAATTAATTAAAATCAAATAATTCATTTTTGCCAGGTGTTGACACATGCCCTTTTTTATGACTCGTCCGATTTTGATGAGTCACATCTATGTGTACGATTTGTCAGACACATGGTGCATGCCACGTATGTCAAAACTTTAATGTGTGGTGAACATTTATTTCATCGAAATTTTGATGTTTACAGTATATAAAGACTTTCCCTCTCTTACTTTAGTGAGTCGGTTAACATTTTGTAACAAACTGAATATTGAGAAATACAATTGTGCTCTCTTTTCTTCCTCCATAAGATTCATCCTTTCTTCTTGAATGTCTAATTTCAGCAATTCATACAAGCATGTCAAGATTGTTAAGATGTTACACATATGGTTTTTATTGCATGAAGGGTTTTTATCACAAATGGTCTCTGAAATTGACTCATCCCATCAAGATGGTCCCTGAAATTGAAAATCAATCAATGTAGTCCCTAAAATTGAATTCTGAAAATCAATGTGATCATTCCGTCATAATTTTGTCAAAAATTATGTTAAATGCTAATGTGTCAAGTAATTGGGTCCCAACCATAGCACTATAAATGGGCCAACTGTGCTCTTCCGAGAGCAAGATCGATCATTCTACATGAAGGGATGACAGCATTCCTCATAAATGGGCACCGACCATAGCACTTATCCTTTAGGGAAGCTTTTAATGTCTTTAATACCTCTTAATTATGGACCACACAATATGCAAAGCCGTTGAAATTTGGTGGTCCTTGAAAATTACTGTTGTTTCTCAAATTAGGCAGATTTTTAGGTGTCTTCTCAATATATCCTCATTTTTTATATTTCACTTAACTTTATCACGTTATATGATAAAAAATAGAAAAAAGTGGCGATATATCCCCGATTGTATGCTAGAATCTCCAATCGGATTGTGCATGAAAATTCAAATACAGGATATATACATCAGTTTTATCCCTAAAATTTGGAAATCATGAGTGTTATTGTTGATTGACACAGTAGGGTTCTAAAATTTTAAATCCTCCTTGGTGCACAGCTCGGTCATTTTGTCTTCAACTTACCAGCTGCATCATTATGTTTTTTTTCCTTTTTATTTTTTGGTAACAAGGAGTGCTGGAAGATTTTTCTATCTTTTCCTCAGGAACAGGAATGGAGAATTGAATTCACATAGAAGCATTCCAATACCTGACAACCTCCATCCACTACATTTATGGCATTACCAATACCAACAATCACACAAGCAACTCATCTCATTTTTTGGTGCCATGAACTTTCCATTTGTTGGTTTTTAATGGGGTTTTCAACTTTTTACTCCTTACTTTTCATCAAAATTTCATGATTTCAGAAATCTAGGCATACTGAATTGCAGCATCATCTTTAACCCATTTTGGTTAATCCTGACCCCATAATGCAGGTACATGCCAAGCTTTCTATTGCCATAATAATAAGTAGAACCCCTCACCAAACTTTCTCAATTATCGATTTCTCTTAAGTACTTACAGACTCAACGTCAACACTTATTTGATCACTGAATTTGATTCAACATCTTAAGTTGATTCAATGGTCAAATATGTGTCGTCATTGAATGAGAAGTGGCTCAATTATATCCACATTCTCTATTATTCCATGAAATAAATGAGCAATAAAATAAACTAATATCTCCCACCAATATAGTTATTCTCATTTCACATATTTCCATCCAATTGGGAGCTTGCCAAAAGAAACCACATAGTTACAAAGCAACATGGCAAACTTGTATATTCCCTGGCTTTTCTTAGTTCAAATCCTAACCCTTGTTGCCAAATGTAGAGCTAAAGTTCCAGCAGTCATAGTATTTGGAGATTCTTCTGTTGATTCAGGTAACAACAACTTCATTCCTACAATTGCCAGGAGCAACTTCCAGCCTTATGGTCAAGATTTTCCGGGAGGCCAGCCCACCGGGCGGTTCTGCAATGGCCGGATTCCTCCTGACTTCATCTCCGAAGGTCTAGGCTGCAAGCCAATTATACCTGCCTACTTAGATCCAACTCACAACATATCAGATTTTGCCACTGGTGTTTGCTTCGCTTCTGCAGGAACTGGCTATGATAATTCCACTTCTGATGTTGTAGTAAGTAATCAACCAACTCATATTTTATTTATACGAGTGATACTGGGGGAGAGAAAGTCGAACGCAGAACCTCAAATGCAGTGTTGTATGCTTTTAACCGAGTTGCATGCCCCTTGCATTAACTAATTTATGTTGATGAATTAAACATGTTAGGCTAAATATGATCTCATCATTTTTTTGTGTTTAATGCAGCAAGTGATTCCACTGTGGAAAGAAGTGGAGTACTACAAGGAATACCAGAAGAAACTAAAAGCCTATCTTGGAATTAAGAAGGCAGAGAAGCTACTAAGTGAGGCATTATATTTGATCAGCATAGGAACAAATGACTTCCTTGAAAACTACTTTACACTCCCGAACCGGCAGTCCCAGTTCACCGTGAAACAGTACGAAGATTTCCTGATCGATCTTGCCGCAGATTTTCTGAAGAAACTATACGTTCTAGGAGCTCGGAAGATATCGCTTGCAGGGCTTCCTCCAATGGGGTGTTTGCCATTGGAGAGGACCACAAACATTATGGGGCAAAATTCATGTGTGGAGGAACGCAACAACTTAGCTTTGGAGTTTAATGGCAAGTTGCAGGGTTTGGTGGCCAAGCTGAATGAGGAGCTTCCAGGGCTTGATTTGACGTTTTCAGATATTTATTACATTTTCTTGCAAATCATAAAAAGGCCTTCTGTATTTGGTAAGTCTTTAACTTGCATTAATTCTCTAATTCTTAATTCTACGGCCTCTACATTTTAACTCTGAACTCCGTTCAAAAAGATGGTCGATTTTGACTTCTACACGTTGGCATATCAAACAAGTGTTACCTTAATAGTAAACTAGAATATGAGCACACACAAAGCGTCTGAGTTTTTTATTTTTGTTTTTGAGATAGAAGGAGAGAGGAAGAGAGTGATAGAAAATGTGAGAGTGAGAATTTTTTTTTTAATTAGAGATATGTTAGGATTACATGTAGGTAAGTCTTTGAAAAAAAACATAGCAAATTTGGTTGTGTGAAATTACATTTCTACCCTATATTTCTTATTCATGTTCTGTTTTAATTAAATGGTTAAACTGGTAATTTCATATGATTTTGATTGACAATGAGTGTTTTATTAATCAGTAGAGTTTAGAAAAATACTCTAGCAGTTATAAGCTTTATGCAAAAATACGTGAAGAACTCAATTCGAGAAAAACAAAACCTCTCATCTATCCACTTATTATGTTTCAATTGATTTTCAGTTGAGAAATTACTCTTGTGCACTTTACGATGTCAATTAGGTTTTTCTTTAAAGTAATTAGTTTGAAGTATTTTTCTACTTACTGTAATGTTATCAAAGGACTAATATGTGAAAAACCACTAATTTATATCATGATTTAATAGACCGGTTACAAACGTTTAATAAAAAATAATGCTAAAAGGATAGCACAGAAACAATTAAACCTATTTAGTGTTTGTTTTATTAAAAGTTCGTAACTAACTCTATTTGCGCATATTTCCTATTAAAGCAACTCAGAACTACAAAATTGGAAAAATATACTCAAAAAGAATCCGTTTGTACGACGTTAAAGCAAGAAATTTATCCGTTTCATTTCTCTCCGCAATTTTAAAATTAATAAATTACAATATGTTTTCTTTGTCCAACCCTTATCTGGAGAAAAGAAAACTTGCAAGTGTATAGCTTCCTTTTTCTCTAATTTTGTCCAGTAAATCTTCTGGGTTTAAAGTGTGTTCTCTTCTGGATGACAGGATTGGAGGAAGCAAGAGTGGGATGCTGCGGCTCAGGAACTTTTGAGATGAGTTTCCTCTGCGATCAGTTCAATCCATTTACCTGTGAGGATGCAAATAAATACGTGTTTTGGGATGCCTTCCATCCTTCTGAGAAAACCAATCGAATAATCTCAGAATATGCACTCAAAACTTCTCTAGCAAAGTTCCTTTAATTTGATGTTTGTTCTAAGTGTAATTTATATAAATAAGGCAAGCACATTGCTGACTTGAAGCTAAATGTTTCCAACGTTTTCATCCTTCCGTGCTGGAGACTCGTCTCACACAGGTAACCCGATTCAACTCCGATCTCGTTTCCACGAGTCAAAGACCGTAAAAACAGACTACAATGCTCATCCCCTGTAATACCAAGTTTTGGGTTTCAACCGGGGTCAGTGAGCTGGTGTTTTGAATGACCAGTTAAAGTTGTGCCTGAAAATCCACACCAATGGCATATAGTTTGAAACTTCAACAGCATGCTACATCCTGCTAGTCACCGTAACTCGAACATCCACACTGCATTTTCGTCAGCTGAAACGAACTGCAATCTCAAGTCTCTAACAAGAATGACCTAAATTAGTCACCAAACGTGTATCTAGATTAAGCTATTGAAATTTCCGCTACACTTATCACGATCAGTTTGTTTCAAGTTCGCGATCTATGATAATCTATCAAACAATTTCATGAATGACGGGAAACAACTGCTCTCACCACCCACGTCCATCTGGAAGCCTAGTATAGAAAATGTACAAGTGAAGATTCAATTATTTCTAGCTCCAAACAACTGATCTGGTTGATAATAAAAGAACAGAATTGCCGAAGTTGTACAAGGTCCAATAAAATTAAGAAAAACAAGAACACAAGATTACAGTTAATATTTCAATCTTAATTCCTCGCTGAAGTTGGTTATTACAAGCATGTCAAGGGTGCAACAAGTCGGTGATTGATGATTACACTCGACAAATATAAATTAGCACTAAAATTTGTGTCATTGTGCATAAATCAATAGGCTCCAACAGCCAGTGACAGGCATACAGCTTGTTATGCACAGTAAGACACTACGTATATAACAGCCTTAAAAGTAGAGTACAACGAACCTGGGTTCAGCAACTACCTTATTTTACAGTATCAGGTGAATCATGCAGCTGCTGGCTCAACGATCTGTTTGGCTTCAAGCGTCTTCTCATATTCCTCGATGGACTTGACGAGCTCGGAGAAGTTACCCTTCCCGAACCCACCACATCCACCCTTCTGCTGTACCTTTCCTTCTTCATCCTTAAGCATGCACCCTACTCTCTGAATGATCTCTACGAATATGGTTGGCCTGCCCGTTTTATACAAGAACCAATTAATCCAACGATGGATACAGCAGGGGTAATGTGATTTGCATTATTAATGTATTCGTGATCAATTTTTCCTTATCACACACAAAGGCATAAACTTTAAAACATGACTCCGAATGACCAATTTTCGATATTTCTCTCAAAGGACAACATAAGACTCGAATTGAAAGGACTAAAATCGAAGCTAAACACTAAAAAGCCAACTCGACAGGCATATAGTTTGACAGAATCATGATAAACCATATTCCCCCACCAAGAATTGAATCATGAAATACACAGAGAAGCATAAAGTTATCAACTTTTCGAAAAATATATTCACTTTTTGTCCAATGCCGGCTTCTTGTAAGTTAGAGTAGTTTAGAATATCGAAAAACACCAAGAAAAAAGAGCACAGAAAGTTGTGACAACGGCGTGGTCGAGGCGGCGGATTCCGAAGTCGATCGGGAACGACGACGTTAGGGATTCGAATCCAGGGAGGAACCAGAGGTTGGGGTCCGGGTCCGTGAGGTGGATGTGGTCTGTGATAGGAGCATATTTATGCGACTTAAATGGCTTGTTCTCGTACATTTACGTTATGTTTCTTTAGTTATTTTAGTACTTTAAGCTATTTTCGTGTGTTTGTAGGTCCAAAGGGCTAAAGGAGCAAAAAGATGCATTTTGGAGACTTTTGGAGCACTTTTGGGCTAAGGACGGATAGCTTATGCTTGAAGCCAAAGTGTTGGACGAAATTGAAGACCTAATTGGAGCCAAAGTGTTGGAACCTTGTTCTCTTTAGTTTTAGGACATTTAAACCTTTCCTAATCCCAATCATGCCATGCATAACACACATCCATTCTAACACATTGTCATTGCACATGCATTTCCTTCATTAGTTAACCCACATGCACTTATCACTTATCATCACCACATATCATATCACTTAATCACTTATCACTTATCATCACCACTTAACCACTTATCATATCATAACCACATATCATATCACTTATCACTTATCACTTAACATATCATCCACCTACTTCACCTACAACATCCACTTCACCTACAACATCCACCTACTTCACCTACAACATCCACCTACTTCACCTACAACATCCACTTCACCTACAACATCCACCTACTTCACCTACAACATCCACCTACTTCACCTACAAATGACATAGCCATATGTTCCCTCCACTACTCCTATAAATACCCTTGCATTCATCCATAAATTTCATATTTACATTCTGTCTAGTTTATTAACTTGTTTCGTTATTTCAATTTTCGTAAAAACCTCAATCCCCCTTTTGCTTTAATGTCAATTTAGTTAGAAATCATTTTAGTTTGTGTTTTTAAAAGCATTTTGAGTTTTTGGTTTGTTTTAGAGTTTTAAAGTTTAGTTTTACATTCTTTGAGTCTAATTTAGTGTTTTATATTGCGTTTTTACGTTTTTGAGTCAGTTTCCAAGAGATTAACAATCCCTCTTTTTTTTAATTAAAATCAAATCCAAGTGATTAACAATCCCTCCTAATCCCCGGTCCAGAACGATCCCTACTTGCACATATACTACAATTTGACAAAAAGAGGGTTTAATTTGTGTGCGTATAAATCACGCATCAAATTTTGGCGCCGTTGCCGGGGATTAGAAAATTTGCTAATCCCTTGGATTGTTTGTTTCTGTTTTGTCTTTTAGATTTAGTTTTTATTTGTGTTTTGTTTGTTAAGAACAACATGGCACTTGATAACGCTTCTCTTTTGTCACAGCTCATGGAAAGGTCCCAAATGCAAAGAGTTGATATATCTAATCTTCAATCAAGGAATAACGTGTTTTCCAATACTTACAATTCGGATTGGAGTGATCATTCAAACTCTATGTGGTGGGAACCTCAAAATGCTCAACAAGGAGGATATTGGCAGCCACCACAACCTCATATTCAATATGCCCAACCAAATTTATGTTCGTCAATAAATTATAACCAAAAGCTTGATGAATTGATTTGTTTGGTGCAGGGCTTACAAAATCAAGACAATGAGGCTCAACAAGAAGGATATTGGCAGCCGTATGAGGAGTTCTATTCAACGCCTATGCAGCCACCACAACCTGCCCAAAGTAATGTAGGTAATTCAAATGATAATGATACGATTTTTCAATTACTTACTACTCTGGAAAAGCAAATTGGGCAGATAGCGGAGTTCGAAGGACAATTTTGCGACCAAGGCGAACTCCCTAGTTCAACCATTGCAAATCAGAAGGGAGAATTTGAAACTGCCAAGGAAATCATGTTGAGAAGTGACAAGGAGGTTGGAACGGACCCTCAACCATCAAAATCAAATCACAAGGAAGAGGAATACACCCAACCCACGGAAAGGGTGGAAACACCTTTACCGGAGGCTCCTATTGCTCCTATGCCATCTAATACAGGTATGGTTGTTCCAAATTTCATTATTTTTAACCCTATTCCTTGCAGATTCATGACTTCCAAGGAAGAAGAAGGTGAAAAAGACATCTTGGAAGCCCTTCCAAAGGTGACAAGTAGGGAATGTCATGAATCCATCAAAGAGGACGTTCTTGAAACCACAAAATCCAAAGAAGTTAAATTTGATGACATTGGACAAGTAATAACCATCACTTGCAA
This sequence comes from Pyrus communis, assembly GCF_963583255.1. Lineage (NCBI taxonomy): Eukaryota > Viridiplantae > Streptophyta > Magnoliopsida > Rosales > Rosaceae > Pyrus > Pyrus communis. The sequence goes on along the minus strand of NC_084809.1, from coordinate 8,727,056 downwards.
TCTGGCCAAGTCCAATATCCCTGAAACTTTCAAAGGAGTGGTATTTGTCATTGAGTTCTTGTCGGACAAACCAAGTAAGTATTTTTTTCCAAATTCCATTAGATTTTATACTAACTTCCTATTTTTTTTGAATCAGGCACCTACACTAGAATTCAAACCAATGCCGGTTCACTTCAAGTATCACCTTCCATTCAAGGACCAATTCCATGCCGTTTGATTTTATTTATGTTAATAAAAAAAATAAAAAAAAAAAAGAAAGAAAGCTACTAAACATGGAGAAAGGTGGAGCTTCACAAAGGTTGTTTGCGTGAAGTCCCACTACGAGGCGCAGAAGCGGAAGGCGCAGAAGCGGAAGGCGCAGAAGCGGGAGGCATAGAAGCGGGAGGCATCGAAGCGGAAGGCATCGGAGCTAGAGCATTCCAGGCCTCAATACTTGGCCAAGCGCTGGATGACCCAGGAAAAAGGTGCCTCTGGAGATAAGACGCAAGCCTTTGACGGTCACTGTGAATTCGACCCTCAGATTCTTGCAGCTCATCAAGCTTCCTCTTCATCCCCGACGAATAGTTATTTGCAAGCACATGCAAACTTCTATTCTCGTACTTAAGCTGCTGGATCTCTTGCTTAAGTCTTTCCACCTCTGCCATCAACGATTCCACCTGACGGGAGCGGGCAAGCAGGCGTAGGCCCATGTTGGACACAGAGCTCGCACACTGAACACTAAGTGCGAGGGACTCTTGAACGGCCAACTCATCGGACCGTCCTGACAGCAGCCTACTATCTTTTGGAGTGAGGAGGTTTTTAGCTACTATTGTAGCTGTTGTGGCGTCCTGCATCACAGAGTCTTCACCTGAAAGAGGACCGTTAGAAGATAAAAAAGAAGGGCGCCATACATTACCTTGACGGGGCGCAACCGGATCGCTGCTGAGACTCAAATCTAAGCTAAGGTTCGATGAGTTTGCCATTTTTTTCAAAAGTGTTCAAAGAGAAGGGGTGGATGAAGTTAAATTTCAAAGGGCCGGAGTCGGTTTTCAAGAATGGGAAATCTTCAGAGTGTGTTTGTTGTGGTGATCGATAGCTCAATAAAAAAGCCAAGGCGACGCGTCCACCGATTCAAAGAGCCGGATTTTCCGGCGTAAGTTAGGCGACGCTCCCTCGGCTTTTCAGAGAACGCGTTCAACTTTGTCAAAAGATTTCTGACAAAGCTGAAAACACGTGGAGGCCATCATCGCAACTACACGTCTTTAGCCGACAAGCGCAAAGTTCGGCGATGCTTTCTCTGCTTTTCAGAAAACGCGTGCAGCTTTGTCAAAAGGAGCCGCATCTGCACTACCACGTGTCTTTCAGAAAGAGAAGGGGCGTCGTTCAGAAATCGAAGGGGCGCCTGCTCAGAAATCGAAGAGGCGTATTCAAAGATCGAAGAGGCGCCACTATTTCAAAAAGCCGGAATTGCGGGATCAAAACGTTTGTCGACAAGGGTAAAAAGTACCACCACTTGATATTATCTCTATATATGTCGACCTTCGTCTTTTATGGCAGGGCAAACCTGAAGAAAATGCCCAACTCTCCCTCACCTCTGAGGGCGCACTCCCAGCAAAGCCTTTCAAAATACTCAATTCTTTCTTCTTCCCCAAAGATGATACCAGATGCCTGGAGTACATATGACCCAGGAGGAAACGGCGGATTGAAGCATGTGCTGATTCATTCACCGCTTCTTCAAAGCAAAGGTATCTCATATCATCAAGGTAAAAAGCAAAAGTATCTCATATCATGCTCTTTCCCTGTCTTTTTCTTTGTCCTTGTTCTTACTCGCATGGCAAAGTAAAAGAAGCAATCAGCCGGCACTTGGAGTCAATCTTCCGATCTGGAGCCAACTGCCTGGAATCTATTCCTGATTGCTTACCTAGCGTTGCTCTCGAGTAGTCATCTTCAACGGTTGATACACTTCCGGAGAAGGGACCACTTCTGCAAAGGGGAGCGAGTAAGGCAAGTGAAAATGATACATTGAAGCATGTGGAGACAAACATAGGCTGAGTTATCCTCCAACCCTTTTCAATACGAATTGGAAAGATTGAACAAAGAAACAGACCAAAAGGGTAAGCTCAGACCTTCGGGGGAGACCAAAAGAACCATCCTGCTGCCCAGTTCAAGAAGTAGCACAAAGGAAAATCAATGATGGGCAGAAACCAGTTCGAGAGTAAGCCTGTGGAATCATCAAGATCAAGCCTCAATGCAATCAACAAAGAGAAGAGGGAATTTACACTCCATAACCAGATTTGCGTCCCTAAACTCTTCTCTTTGTTAATTACATTCTGCCATGTTTAGTATGTTTAGTTGTTGTTTGTGTGTTTACTTATGTTTTGTGTGAATCTATGCTTAAAACATTGAGGACAATGTTTGATTTAAGTGTGGGGGGGGGGGGGGGGGGGTAACTAAGTATGTTGATGCAAATTCGTTGAATTTTATCACCCATAACTTCTAATGTTGTTCCTTGCTGTTTTAAGGTGTTTTTAAGTTGTTTTAGAGTGTTTTAGTGTGTTTTGTTTTATAATTCGAAAATCCCATAAAAATTTGAAAAATTGTTTTGAAAAACCCAAAAAGAGTTGTTTTAAGAGTCGTTTTTGTGTGTTTGTGTCTTAGGGTACCTTCCAACACAATGATAAGGATTTGGTTTATAATTGCATGACGGTTAGAAAGAGTTATAAACATAGAGAAAAGTTTGATTTACTCTTGGTATATGCTTGGTTATGGTTATAATGTATGACTTCACATGCAATCATAAAAGAAAAAAAAATTCGTTTTTGTAACATGCTTGAAGGAAGGAACTCAAACAAACGCTACAACCCTGAGAGACTTGAGCCTATAACGTTCTTTGGAGAGTATAATCTGTGATTTCTTGTTTTCTAAAGTCGTTGCATGATCTCATTATTCTTTGCTTGGTTACTACTTAGAAGGCGTTTCATCATATAGTTCCAAATGCTAGAACTCATGCCCATTTCATTCAAAGCATGTTATTGATTTGCATAACACATATTCAAGAAGAAGTTGTGTAGTGACCACCACCATAGCCAAATAGCCTTACTTCCCATACTTCGTATATGTTGTAAGTTTTAACCCCGTTGAGCCTCGTTTTGCCTTTATTCCTTGTTTACCCACATCACCCCTTACCTAGCTTAGAGTAGGACTTTCCTATACCCTTGTTCTTAAAGTTTAGTGAGCATGACTTAAATGAATTCCTTTTGAGTTACATTATGCAAGAAAATGAGTGTGGGGGAGTAAAAGATTGTTCTTACGTTTATATGTATGTTTTGAGATTTAAAAGAAAAAGAAGAAAAGAAAAAAAAAAAAAAAAAAAAAAAAAAAAGGAGTGAAAATAAGTAAGAATGAACTCACGAGCGTTGATGGTTGAAGAAAGGGTCCAAAAAGTTGAATATGGCCCTAAGTTTTGTGTGATTTTCCCTTGGGTGTTCAAAGTTGACTTCTGCGTTCTTAAGGGAATTCTAAGTGCCTAATTCAATACTTTGCTCACTATTGCTTTAAGAATGTTTGTTTATCCTTCACCCTTCATTGTTAGCCAATACCCTAGCCCCGTTACTAACCTTTGACTTCTATATTGAGTGTTATGTATTTCAATTGTGGAGTTTGAACTTGGTATGAGCTTATGGTGTCACTGGTTCTCGCGTCTAAGTAGTAGCATTCCATTCATGAGATCATATCTAAACATGCTTATTAACTCCAGAAAATGCTTTCCTTATTATAACATATGTGAGTGTTCGTCTACATGTTTACATCAATCTTCTCACATATACCTAGTGTAGGGTGTGTAGTCAGAAAATCTGTGTGAAAAACGAGAGTACATCTAGTAAGAAATTGAGGGAATTCTCTAAAGGCATGTTACTACATTTGAAATGTGTTTTAATTGCTTAATTGTGAACTAGTATGTGGTGACTATGATTAAGAATGTACTTAAGTGTAAAGATGGCTCAAATCTGTGAGAATAATGATTTTTAACTTGTCATGTGCATTGGAAGTCCCTGATACGATTGTTGGAAGGTGTAGGTTGTGTTTTGTTCTTTTTGTTTTGTTTTTCTATTTTGCTCGAGGACTAGCAAAAGCTAAGTGTGGGGGTATTTGATAGGAGCATATTTATGCGACTTAAATGGCTTGTTCTCGTACATTTACGTTATGTTTCTTTAGTTATTTTAGTACTTTAAGCTATTTTCGTGTGTTTGTAGGTCCAAAGGGCTAAAGGAGCAAAAAGATGCATTTTGGAGACTTTTGGAGCACTTTTGGGCTAAGGACGGATAGCTTATGCTTGAAGCCAAAGTGTTGGACGAAATTGAAGACCTAATTGGAGCCAAAGTGTTGGAACCTTGTTCTCTTTAGTTTTAGGACATTTAAACCTTTCCTAATCCCAATCATGCCATGCATAACACACATCCATTCTAACACATTGTCATTGCACATGCATTTCCTTCATTAGTTAACCCACATGCACTTATCACTTATCATCACCACATATCATATCACTTAATCACTTATCACTTATCATCACCACTTAACCACTTATCATATCATAACCACATATCATATCACTTATCACTTATCACTTAACATATCATCCACCTACTTCACCTACAACATCCACTTCACCTACAACATCCACCTACTTCACCTACAACATCCACCTACTTCACCTACAACATCCACTTCACCTACAACATCCACCTACTTCACCTACAACATCCACCTACTTCACCTACAAATGACATAGCCATATGTTCCCTCCACTACTCCTATAAATACCCTTGCATTCATTCATTCATGGACATCTCATTTCATACACAACACACCACAAACACATCCCTTTCTCTCTTAGCCGTGAGTCTCCCTTAGAATCCAAACACCATTTTTCCATTTCCCTATTAATCCAAACACCACTCCCCAAACCATTCACACCATCAAACTATCCTTAGACCTTGTGCTACAACAACGAGGAAGAGAAGAGTGCCTAAACGTTCATACAATTCAAGTTTGAGTTGTTGGAATGTTTAGGTGTTTCTTTGATTTCAATGTTTAAATTCAATTCTCTTTGTTTGTACGTATGAGGAATGGAAGAGAAGAGTGCCTAAACGTTCATACAATTCAAGTTTGAGTTGTTGGAATGTTTAGGTATTTCTTTGATTTCAAAGTTATAATAAACTAAACCCCCTTTAGCTAGGGGGTGATTCGAAATATATGTTTATGCTTGCATTTTGATTTGATTAATTCTAATTGCGTTTCATAAGTTGTGGTTCAATTTGTTTAACCGTTTGATTGATAACTTATTTATGAATGTTTATTAAGAATGCGCGCTTAATTTTCATGCATCAATATGACGCTAGAATATAAGTGAGTTTCACCTAATAGTTACGAACTTATATTCACAAGTAGTGGAGGTTGCTTATAAACAATCGCGTTAAATAAATTCTTGGCATAAGTTTCATGCGTAGTCCATAGTAACGAATGCCTCGTCAACACTTAAAGTTTTCATGATGCTTAATGATCTTTGATTGTATCTTTATTGTGCTTTTCACGTAAAGGACTTTTGGAGAATGTTGTGAATTGCGTTGCGCTAACCCATCCAATTCATTAACTTAAGGAAAACTTGACGGTTAATTGCATCTTTTTGCTCCTTTAGCCCTTTGGACCTACAAACACACGAAAATAGCTTAAAGTACTAAAATAACTAAAGAAACATAACGTAAATGTACGAGAACAAGCCATTTAAGTCGCATAAATATGCTCCTATCAGTCTGTGTAGCTGACGTATCGCAAAACCACATCACCGTACAGTTGGACTTCGGCGATGGTGACGCGGTTGTCCAGGAGGATGGGGGCCGCCGTGGGCGACACTGGCTGTGAAGGCGGATACGGCGTCCTCGACTTGGATCTCGACGGCGCGGACGCCAAGGCAGTGGGTGGCGGAGAAGGCGCGGGAGGCGGAGTGGTCGAAGGTAGGGATCGAGGCCGTGGTTCTGGGCCTGGCCTGGTCGGCGGTTCCGGGCAGGGTGGGGGAGTACGGGGCGGTGAAGAGGAAAACGAGGTCGCCGGAGCGGAGGAGGTAGGAAGCGTGGGTTTGATTGCCGGTGGATAGGTCCGACTTAGCTACCATGGGCATGCCCAGTCCCCAGGAGAATCGGAGGGCGGCTTGGTGGCGTCGGCGCACCAGAACTCGACGTGGTGGAACCGGTGGACTTTGAAGCGGTCGGACCGGGGGTTGGTCCGTACGAAGTTGGAGAAGCCAACGAGGTTGAACTGGGTGTCGTTTTCCTGGCCCATGGTGCTGCTGGTTGCGGTGGCTGTCGTAGTGGTGGTGGTGGCGGCGGGGGGTGAGTGAGATATCGTCATATAGCAGTGACTGACAGTGGACTTGGAGGTGAAGATGATCTGACACGTGGCAGAGGTGGAATTATCTAATTGTCGTGACACGTTTCAAGATGTAGATCCTTTATATAACTTTTGTATCTCAGGAGATCTTCTAATCACGTCCGTTCATCGTACATTATACGATAAAAAATTATTATAAATTCTTTTATTTAAAATTAAATATAAACACTATCTGATAAAAACTGATCATACGATAAACGAATATAATTGAAGGATCCTGAATCCTACAAATAGGATCCGGCATCCTCTCTCAATATGGGCCTTGTACTAAAGTGTAAGACTCGACTCATCCAGTCAGAAGGCTGTTTTGCAGTGAAAACTAAGATTGTTAGAATGGTGAAAAGCCAGAATAGCCCTTAAGGAACCTTTTTTTTTTTTTTGAACAAATAATATTATCTGCAAAAATATAATGAGGTAGTCGACTAAGCCTAATAATAATATGATTCAAATTTTCCTTTGACAAGAATCAAACCTAAAACATCTCACTTACAAATGAATAGCTAGACCTAAATCCTGGCGGGAAAAATCTGTTTAGCAGGTGTGGATAAATTAATTTTTTTTATTAGTAACGGTAAGAGATCGTCTTACATGTAAAGAGCCAAATAACGTTCCTCTAGATCACAAGAATATTTTTCGTTAATCCACATATCTCAAAGTGATATGAAAAATATGACCAAACCTAAATGTAAGGATGTGATTAAGAGCGTTTACTCAGCACACAAACTAATCAGATACCCTCAGTTCCTCATGCCTATACAAGCTTACAGTATAGCCTACACGAATCATAATCCATCTTAAAATGGCTGGTTTACACGATGACATATAAATCTACCTTCAAAACATGTTGATAAGAGGATCTTCCTCATGTTGCGGATTCTCAAGAGCCAAAATGTGTTGCTTAAACGAAGCCGCAGCATCTTCTCTGTCCTCTAATCTTCCCAGTTTGTCGAACACCATAGCCATTAAATAGAAAGCTTCGGCCGCCAATTCGTGATACTGTCCACCAGAACCATTTTTTCATAGCCATTAAACACAATCAATAAAAGCATATGTTTCAGAAAACTCAAACTCAAAAGCATATTTACCTCTAGCAATTGAAGCTCGTCCGAGGCTTGTCTCAGCGGATCCAGCACATCATCGGAGCTTTCAGAAACTGGCGAGTCAAATTTGCAACAGCAATGCGAAATTAGTTAGGACTTCAAATAAAATATGTTTGATGAAGCCATAAAGCCGAGGATAACTCTTCATGAATCGAAGACAATGAAACATGTTATCAGGAAATGCATTGTATATGCTTACTGGAAAAGCTTGGATCGGATAGATAGCATTTTGCTTCTACAATAAAGGCCCGAGCACGGAGCTCCAAACCTCCTTGACCAAGAATCATAGGAAAAGCCCCATGTACAAGGCTCAGGGCCCTTTTTGCATGACTTGATCCAAGTGAGAGCCACAACTCAGCTAGTGTGAGTGTGGCCGACGCTTTAAGCAGATCCAGATTAAACGACTGGCAAAACGAGAGGCTTGCCAATGCATACGGAAGACCTAAAACAGCATTACCTGATTTCTGGAAAACAGAAACAAAAGAAATTTTACCTTCGTGGAAATATAGAACAGGAACTATTTTAATAGACAAACAGATAGATAAGAAGACAGGAGTCATGAAAACTTTAGTCTGCCTGAACCTCCGACCACATCGTGTACCAAATGTACAATTGTACCTTGTGGATTTCAGCTAGCAAAAGAAGCACACTGGCATTTTCAACTTGCATATTGAATTTGTAACACATGCAAAAGAGGGAGTGTGCTACAGCTGCCGCCTATAATGAAATGCCAAAATAATAAGAAAAGCATGCCACACATTTGTAGGACGAAATCTACTTACAAGGAAACAAGTTCAAAATATTGAAAATATCAAACCTCACTGAACTGATTTGCGGCAAGCAATGTACGAGCTTTTCTGAGACTTGCTTCTGTCTTCAGTTCCATATCCACGCCATTAACAGATGATGCCAGGACTCCAAGCTCATCACATACTTGTTGGGCAAACTTCAAATGTCCTCTAAATGATATTTGGCAAGGTCATGACCAACATAGACACAAAAATTACTGTATGATCAAGATATTCATGAAATAGTGCACATGGTAAACTTACCTATGTAAAGCACGCTCATGGAGCAGCTGAAGTTTCAGTAACAAAATTCTTGATTTTGAGATGGATAAAAACTTCTCTGCAGCTATTTTAAGAGCAGCAAAAGCCTCTAAACAAGGAGAGAAAAAAAAAATACAAGTCATCAAGGATGAACAGCATTTGTTTATGTGATGAACATGAGAGGGAGATAGAGTACTCGAACCAGAAATTAATATGGCAGCATCTATGAAAAAAAATATATTCTTTTTAGGTACTCAAGCATTTTATCTAACCTTTGTATCCTTTATAAACGGCTAGATGTTGGATGAGCTTCAGATATGCTAATGCTGTGTCAGATGAACTGAGGACATCCACGAAATAGTCAGGTTGAAGTTATAAAAATGGAAAGGAATATAAACACAATATGTAAATCTTGTGATACTTTCAGTTAAAAATTACCTTGAGACATCAGGAAAACAAGTTGCATGAACAAGTGCATTAAATCTGGCAAGAGAAGAGCTGATGACATATAAAAAGAAAAATGTATCAAAACAAGCAAGATATAATAGCCCCAGAAATAGTTTGGATTAAAGTAAATAAATTTACTGTTTACAATGAATTGAGAATCTTAAAATTCTGAAAAAGTGAATCGATGTGAAATTCCACATAAAATGTGAGGCTGTAGAGTAGATGCAAGTATTCACATTCAGAATCTCCAGCTCTGGTATCATGTTAATTTTTGTTTGTTTATAACTATTTCTAAAACCTTAAGTTTTAGTAAATGTAATAACTGTTGGTTTATATTGTTACGATATTTACAATATTATTTTTTATTAAGAAATGAATGAAAATAAAAACTGCAAGGGGCATCTCACTCAATCAACTACACAATTTCAGATGACAAGGTAACTCGAAATCTAGGCACAATCATTCTATTTTTCCAACAGGAAACACTGATCCGGTCAACCGTAGAAGTTAAATTAGCATAAAAGAAAAAGTAACACTAACACAGGACTTTACTAAAGATCACCTGCCATATATTTCCCATGCAGTGGCACGAAGTAAGTATGAAGAGCCTATTAACTGCAACACAGATGCAGGGACTGAACTTGGTTGTGCACAGAACTGGAAAGCATTATTGCTTCCTGTTCCACTTTCTTGAGACAAGACTTGTGAATCCATTGGCTTCTGTAAATTCTTAAGCCATGAAGTACTAAAAGTACCATCAGTTGTCATTGAAGAAGTTTCGGATCCAAACTCATTAATCAATTGAGAACTCAATCTAAGTTCCTGCAAGAATTACATGTAACATAGGGGGAAGGGGGAGCATTGTTAGGAAATTGAACAATCTAACATGTCAGGAAATCAAAGAACATTGAAACATCTTCAAAGGGTCATCGTTACCTTGCAAACAGTAACTGGGTTTGTTCTAAGCTTCATTGAAGCCTTGGGTCCAAATGAAACTAGAGGCCTTTGCACATGCTGCAAATGAAGTTATGCAATGAGAAACAGATTTATCATCATTACGGGCAGCATGATACTCACAATATACCCTTCAGTCTTTACTGAGGTGGGAAGTACACAGATAGTCCACATTAGGAATCAGTAAAAATAAACTGCAATTTCGTGCTGACCGTTAAATCAAATTTAGCCATTGCAAGATGATTGGATGCCACTAAACGCTTCAACTTCAAATTTTCTGCTCTCTTCAGAGACCCTCTCAAGAGAACAAATAGTTGTTGCTGGACAGACAGTGAAATGCCTATTCTGGCCAAAGGTGAATATGATGAGCCCAGTATTCCAGTTGTACTAGATATGCCAGTTTCGGACAACAAATTGCAGATAGCCGCTAAGGTGTAAGCAAGACATGTATCGTTACTTTGCTGCACAAGTTGAAAATCATGAGGTTCTTGTAGACAACATATATGTAAGGGAAGGATAATACTAGGATGCCCTTTTAATTCAGAGGCATACATGTCATCCGAAAGGTTATAGAAAACCATCGGATACAGTATAACTACAGACATAATGTATATGTTAGATTTAGGATAAAAGTGAATACGTAAACCAAGGAATTACCTGTTGAGAAATATGTACTGCCTCAGTCAAAACCTGAACATTTTAACAAGAAAAAGGAATATTCAAACCAAAGGAAATTATAAATGACAGAAAGATTCATAATTAGAGTAGGGAACATGGGTTCACCTCCAAAGCTTGCTTCGGGTGCCCAAAATGGAAATGCATCATTCCTAAACAAAGCAAGGCAATTTCATATCTTCCTAAGCTATTGCAACCGGATGCAGGAGGAACGAAATCAAATCCTTCAATCCCTGAACTATTGTGCCAATATTTATTGGATTAGTTTGTTTGTTATAAACAGTTAAACATATAGAAGAGATAAAATAATGGACATAAATGTAAACACAACTAACATAAAATTACAGTTTGAAAGCTTTCATTTAATGGCTTAACCTAAGCCCACCAAAATACAAACTTATATTCATAAAGGTAGCCAAGACTAGGAGCATGCCATTGGACATGCATGAAAAGCCATGAAGAGTAGTAATGCATCCTGTTATAACAAGTATCTCCTTTCATAGGAGTACACGAAGCACAGTCATAGCTCATCATTTCAAATTTTTGTTCAATATTTCAAAATTGGGTCACTAAATTGATAAAGAAAATTTCACAACAGTATTTGATCAAGAAATTACCTAACTAAATAGTAAATACAGAGTTGAGTTCTGATATACCTGTAATCAAAATAGCGGTGAACATTCTCCAAGGCAGCAAAAAAATCATCATGATACAGACCATTCAAATAACGCAAGAAGTGAACCTGGACCAAAATCCAAAATGTTAAGACAAACAATTTTTAAGTGCAAGTACAACACAAATTACCAAATAAGAAAAATATTTGTGCAAGTTACTAACACGATGTAGCTCAGGTGCCAGTTTTTGAAGCTGCCTAAGCATGAGCTCAAAAGCATTTAAAGAGAAAGAGCTCCCCTGCCTACCAAACGAATATAAATTAAGATTCAGTACAGCCTAAAGTACATAAACAAATAGGAAAACCAAAAGATTGACAGATGCATATGCCACTTACTTTTCAAGGGCATCAGCTTGCTCCTGTAGAAATCCCTGTATCTGCCAGTTTGTCCGTAGGAATATCCCACCGTTGGGATCAAGATCACTGAATGTACTGCTTGTAGGATGTGCATAATGACAATCTTCTCTATTGCCACCATGTTTGAATTCTGGATCACCAGGGACTTCAATATCTGCATGTTTAGTTCATATTATGCAAAATTATGATTGTCATCAGAACAGAATTTGTAAACATCACATTTTAAGAAAATCCATAAGTAAAGGAACCCAAAAGTAGTGAGCTAGGCTGTTTGTTGGCAGGGAATGTTCAGCCCAACAAGCATGCCGGGTTTGCTCTCAAAACTAAAGGATTATTGGACATTCCAAACAGATAGAGTAACATAAATTATTGATATAAGTAAAAATTGTAGGTCGTCCTACTTGATTTGGAAATAATTTTATACAATAGGATTTCAAGATTATTGTTGTCAATCAAAAAGACCTATATGATGTTGTAGCATTTCTATGTGCTTCAAGAGAAGGACGCTTAGTATACTATTTATACCTTCAACCAATCCAACAAGTGCTTTGGGTGCATGAAGATGAAAAGAAACTCTTCCACCAGCTCTTTCTCTTGCTTCGATTTCTTCGGTGACTTTTTCAAAAACAAGATTCTCCAGTTCCATGTTTTCATATTCCGGAGGTGTTTCTAAATCATTACTCGAATCATCTAAGTGAGGTGACTCATATGGAGGACAACTTGCGATGGCTTCTTTACAGTACATTCCTATACTTGTTAAAAGATGACACGCACCCTGCATCAATAGTAAAATCATATGAAATGGGTAGCTAACCGTAAAAGCTGTGTTTGCTATAAAATCTAAAACAACGAACACAACACAAAACAACACTCATTTCCACCGATGCGCGTATTCATTGGGTTGCTAAAAATACACACAGGATAAAAGACATTCATTTGAAAGTTTAGTATCTAATCTACAAAGCCGTTCCCTTTTGCCTCTCATGAACCCACATACAAGACATTACAACTGCATAGTACATGTTTCCCTGATTTTCAAATAATTGGGTGGGGATGCATTTTTGATGCGCAACGACATGGAATACAAAATGAACTCAAAACAAATAGTAAGCATTAAGAAAGTGAAATAAAATAAAAACTCACATTACCTCAAAGGATAAAAGATTAAACGCAAGTATGCAACGTCGGAGAAACATCCCCAAGTTGCTATTTGGATCCAGAATAACTTGGTCATCTTCCAAAACACCTGCTTCGGGGCCCCCAAGGATCCCTAAAAAGAAATATCGAAACCAAACAAGCATCGGGAAGCAAGTAAAATTAAAAGTTAGCAAAAACAAGGGCAATTACGATTAACTAACCTCGCATATCACTAAAGAAGTTAAACAAATCATCCGGCGAGGACAGAGCCGACAACCTACTGGTCAGATGATCGGTTAACCAATAGTTCAATAATCCCCCAATTCCCCTCAATTGGTGTATAAGTTCATCCAATTTCGGCTCGAACATATCATCATAAGACTGCAAAACGTAAAGAAGAACTTAATTGCAAGTAATTTCCGAAAATTGAAGCTAAATTTGGGGGAAAGGGCGAAACTTTAAGAGCACCTTAGTGAGGGAGAGCAAGAACAGGCCGAGGCGGTTGTGCTGGCTGACGGTGGAGAAAGGGAACGGGACTGAGATTTGAGAGGGCGGCGCGTAGATCTGGAGCAGTATGCAGACGGAGACTTTGTGCGGCGTCACCGCGAAAGCCCCCGGCGGTTTGACAATACCCGCCATTCTCACCGTCGCAGGTTTAGCTCGGAGCGGAGGGGAGTGAGGTCTCACTTGATATCTGGGGGTTTGGGAGGGTTTTTGGAGCAGAAAATGGGATTTTAAAAAAGAACCGGGAAATTATTACGGTTTTTATTTTCCTTTCTGCTCTCATTGTCTCTTGGGAGGAAGATAACCATTTCATACAATTTGTTTGTTTTGTTTTCTTTTTTCGATTAGGATGCAGTATAGTTCATGTAAACAATTAAATGGTAAAGAAACTTAATAATGTATTCCAAACTATAGTGAAATCAAATGATCAATAGTCCTCGACTAAAAATTTTTGATCATTGGTTTCTTAACTCATTAATACATATAGTTATGGTCATTTTTATCAAATCCGTCATAATATTGTCAGAATGAGTCATATTAGAAAAATCATTGCTACAATTTTGTTAAATTGAGAGACCTTTACTTCAACTGAATTAAAGTTGAGAGGCTATTGTTACTTGTTCTCATTTGGTTTTCCATATTGCCCCCTTGATTCAGCTTCACGTAAGTGGCGCATGACTTATATTGACTGAAATTTTAACATAGTTGACGAAAAAGATTATGGTTGCATGTTTTGATAAGTTAAAGGGTCAATAGTTTCGAATTTTTAGTAATTTAATTAAAATTGAGATACCATTGTTACAATTTACTCTATAATATGAGTACACATAACGCCAAATTTTTAAACCAAATAATGTGTCACCAATAGGAAATAAGTACGTTTATTAATACTTAAATAATAATTCAATCATTCACTACCATATCATTTAATTTACAAATTTAATTTAAAAATTTTGATCTCCTTAACATTACCGTTAAAAGAAATCTTGTATTTAATTTACAAATAATAATTCAATCATTCCCCACCGCATCATTTAATTCGTCATCACCTCCACCTGCTAGTCCGGGAAACAAACCTAATAGCCTTCTGAACGACTGCAGAAACCTCACCCATACCAAAAGCCCTTCAAAAAATCCCCAAAATTCTCAGGCTTTCGATCGTCTCGATCTACCCAATTCCATGGCCACCACCAATGGCGCCTTTCCGGTCAGCCCCTCTCTCTCTCTATTTACTTTTTCTTCCATTTATATATGTATGTATTTATCGATCTTTTATTTTTATTTTCGCGGGTTAGCTGAATTGTGAATTTTGCGATCGAGCAGAGAGCTGCGGACGCTGAGAACAGCTTGGAGAAGATCAAGCGCCAGCTCGCATCGGGTTCGGGTCGGAACTTGTTGCAGGGTCCACTTCTCAAGCGATCCGAGACTGTACGATCCTCCCCGGACCTCCCATTTTTTGTCACTTTCTTTTAATTGTATTTCTGTGATTCCTAAGTTTATTTTTAGGCGAAAGTTCAAGTTTTTTTAAATTCCGAATTGCGATTCAGTTGAGTTTTCATTGCACAAATTATAATGCGGATTACAGAATGTTTGATCAGTTTAAGGTTTTATAAGCTCCGGTTGAATCTTTCGAAGTTCGGTAATTTCGAAATTTGGATGAATCATGCTTGAAAGAGTTCTAAATGGAAACTGGATACTGGGATGATTTTTGTTGGTTGGTCTGTGTGGTGCTCCTTGTTCTGGAATCTGGAAATTAGCTTATTTTTTGTGTTACAGCTGAGAAAATGGAACGAGCGGTGGGTGATCTTAGACCCGACAACAGGGAGAATGGAATACAAGTTAGTTCTGCACTGACTTTCGCTTCAATTCAAGTCTTATAAATGCATTGACCAACCTTATACCTTGTTATGGTTTAGGATTAGGAGAAATGAGCCGACTGTCAAGGGAACCATTCCATTTGATGCGAATAGCACAATTACCCTATCTCCCGTGAACTTCCAGTAAGATTGATGCATTTCATTATAGTCCGTTTTGTACATTAGTCATCTCAGCAGGCTTCAATTTGATTGATTATGAACTGTTATTTTTTTGGTTTGTGGTTTCAGTGGGTTGCAAAAGTATGACGGTTGCTGTTTCTGTATCCTCATTTATTTTTGCTTCTACTTTTGCTTTATGTTGAAACAAAATGAGGTTGTATCTTATAACTGCTATAGAAACAGGTACTCTCGTAAAGCTGGATGTTTGTGCTTCTTAACTATATTCTTTAGATATTGGGACCCCGCAGAAAAAGGACTACTTCCTTTGTGCACAGACTCCTGGGGCAGCTAGAGCTTGGGTAGCAACACTACAGTAAGTTATTTCCCTTTACAATATGCTGTAGCTATTGTGTAGATGTTATACAGCGTACAGTTTCGTTTTTCTGTGCCTCTCTTATATAGACTTTATGAGCTTTAGGATATACCTTTTGAGGACATAATTATATGCTGCTGGTCCAAATGAGGAATTAGGTGACGTAGGTATGTAGATTATCAATGTGGGGTTGGGGCAGTAACAAGGGGTTTAGAATTTGAACTTTTCTATGGTTAGGGTCTAATTTCACTATGAAGACTTATTGTTTATGTTCCAGTTAATGTTGTATTTCTCTTTCAAGATCGTCCATTACATGCGGTTGGCCATTGTGAAGTTGGATTTTTTTACAGGCTCAAATTTATTGCTTTTCCATGTTTCCTCATTTTCAAGGTGTATATTAGCAAGTTATTTATCTTAAATGTGACATCAGGAGGGAAAAAAAAAAAAGTATGTGTGTTGCTTCACTCAGAGATATTATTCAAGCATCATATGGACATGGTTGTTGGAATTTTTTGTATAATGTCTTTTAAACTAGAAAGCTTCTTGTCCATTATATATGATGAGGATAGGGGCTTCACTCAGAGATATTAACCATAAAGTTTCCGATATTAAATGTTTCATCCAATATTGTCTTCTTCTGCTCTTTTTCATTTTTTTCCTCTGGCGACCAGAGCAACACAATTGGTTCTAAAGGCCCATAAAGAAGCTGTGAATTCCTTGAGTGGCAATGGCTCTGCAAAACTAGGAACGGTTGCAGCAGTAGTTGCTGCTGCCAATTCAACTGCTTCGGAGAGTTCTAAGGAAATCGAAGCAGCAATGCACATTTCTTTGAGAAATGCTTTGGGAGTGATAACCAATAAGCCAACTGATGGTCCAATGGATGATTTTGCAATTATGAAGGTACTGTACTTGTGATCTAATTCTGTTCTCAGAAATGAATTGAAAAATACAGTGCCCTATATTCATTTGAAATGCACTTTACAGTATAGTTTGTTAAAGAATGATATTCTATTTCTAAATGAAAAGCTCTTATAGTCGTTTAAATGTAATTGCGCTTTGTGATTATTATGTTCACAGTTCACCTAGCATCTATGTGACTGTCTCTGTGTCCTGTAGGAGACACTTCGGGTCAAAGATGACGAACTACATAATTTGGCTAGAGACCTTCGTT